>NC_084741.1:12998114-13028114 GCF_033978785.1 Entelurus aequoreus
CCGTATGTGGGCTCTGTACCGAGGATTACGTTGTGGCTTGTACAGCCCCTTGAGACACTTGTGATTTAGGGCTATATTAATAAACATTGATTGATTGATTGATTGACACCTTCCGTAAAAACCTTCCTACAAAAGTCAAATTCCCATTTTTGAAAAGGCTCTACCCGTTCAAGAATTGTGTGTTACCCTACCGCCCTGCGTTATTAAGACTGGTGGAGGGAGTAGGGAGTCTGTTGAAGGGTTGCGGACAGTCAGGAACAGTGAAGGTCCAGTCAGGGTCAGTTCTGAGGCTGAAAGTCCAGATGGCATCAGTTCCAGGCTGCTTGTAGAATGTGCGTACCAGCTCACTGGCGTGGTCCTGTAAAAGTTTAACCTGGCCGTTGAAAAACTCCGGTGTGGTTCTAATCCACAAAACATCTTATCCTGAGGAACCAAACCACTACAGACCTGTTGCCTTACCCCCCCCCCCTTTCCCTCCCCACCTGGTGAAGACCACGGAGAATATCCTCAGCCACGTCCGCCTGCAGGCATCGTCAGCTATGGACCCGTTGTACTGTAACCTGCTTATCGCCCAAGCATCAGGGTGGATGAGGCATCTACCTGCCCCATCTGGAGACCACTGAAAGCGTGATATTGTGTTCTTCGACCTCCCCCGGAGCTCTTAACACCATCCAGCCGGCAAGGCTTGGGGTGAAACTGGAGGAGGCGTATTTGCAGTTCTACCTGAACTGAGCTGCCAGGTGGCAGGTGGATTTTACTCACCTGTCAGACTTGAGCTTGCTATGCCTGAAAGGCAACTGCCGTCGTTAAAGTCCACAGGTGGGAACAATCAGCCAAATTGAGAGGAAAGAAAGGAACAACGACAAAGAGCTAGAAGTCAAACTGCAGGGTTCAGGAAGTGGATTCCAAGCTGGCCTGTGTGACGACCAGGTTTATGTTTGGTCATAGCAGTGATAAACATATTTTCCTGAAGAGCCGAACCGCTACAGACATGTTGCCTTAACCCCCTACCTCGTGAAGACCTTGTCTGGAAGACTGTTCTAGATTTTAGAAGTATACGACCCAAATGCAGCCTCACCGTGTTAGTCCTCACTCTGGGCAAGATTTACTCAAACGTCTGTTAGTCCTTCCTTTAGTCCATGGGCTAGCAGATGTGCCCCAATCCCTTTGGGGACACTTCCCGTTAAAACGTCCCGCCCTGCGTTATCAACACTGATGGCGGGGGAAGGGAGTCTGTTGAAGGGTTGCGGACGGTCAGGAACAGTGAAGGTCTGGTCAGTGTTAGTTCTGAAGCTAAAAGTCCGGATGGCATCAGTTCCAGGCTGCTTGTAGACTGCGCGGACCAGCTCACTGGTGTGGTCCTGTAAACTTTTACCCTGGCCGTTGAAAAACTCCTGTGTGGTTCTTATCCACATAACATCTTAACCCGAGGAGCTGAACCACTACAGACCTGTTGCCTTAACCCCCCACCTCGTGAAGACCATGGAGAACTTCCTCAGCCACGTCCGCCTGCAGGCATTGTCAGCTATGGATCCGTTGTACTGTAGCCTGCTTATCGCCTGAGCATCAGGGTGGATGATGCACCTACCTGCCCCATCTGGAGACCACTGAAAGTGCGATAACAGACGTGTTCTTTGACCTTCCCCGGAGCTCTTAACACCATCCAGTCGGCAAGTCTTGGGGTGAATCTGGAGGAGGTGTATTTGCAGCTCAACGTGACCTGAGCTGCCAGTAATGATAGAGGTGGCATGTGGATTTGACACACCTGTCAGATTCTTCAGACTTGAGCTGAAATTCAACTGCCCTCGTTAAAGTCCATAGGTGGAATTGAGAGGAAAGAAAGAGCTAGAAGTCAAACGGCAGGGTTCAGGAAGTGGATTCGAAGCCGGCCTGTGTGACGACCAGGTTTATGTTTGGTCATAGCAGCGATAAAGATCAATGGTACAGATACATTTTCTTCTTGAGGGTTTTTTTTAAAATGTGCGGCTATAAAGTGAGACGTGTTTTGGAATGTACAGAGAGTGTTTATGAGGCGCATCTGAAAGGACAAGTTGTTACCTGCCGTCAAGCCGCAGTGTGTCCATCTGTCGGCCCGCTAACGATGTTCTACTGGAGACGCGTCTCCCGGATCACTCAGATGACTGAGCTTCATGTGAGCACGGCTAATGATGGCCGTGGCGTGGAAAGCGGTTGGCGAGGCAGTGCAGTGTTCAAAGCGGTCTTCGCCGTTTCACTCGAAATTGGCCGATAAAATGCAACCTTCAGACGCGTTTTTTTCCGCGGCGCTCCTCGTCTCGCCGCCGCAACAGAAAGGCCTCATTACGAGCCTCGTCGGCCACGACGCCTCCGTGTTTTCCACCGTGAATCATACGCCGCATCTTCTGGCCATCGTCACTATGGTTACACCGGCAACCCCGGGAGCCAATCAGAGCATCGCGGGGCAGTGTCGGGCCGACGAGCTCATTAATGGAGAATCTGCGTCGGGGGTTAAAGCGGCGCTGCTTGATTGCCCGCAGGTAAACCAATGGAAATCTGAGATCCCTCTGAGCTCACCACCTCCATGGAGATTCTGACCCTCGCACCGTCACAATTAAATGATTATGATCTTCTCCTTCTGTCTGTTTCTGCCAGCTCCTTCTTCACGTTCACCCCTCTCCTCCTCCTGTTGCCTTCAGGCTTGTGGAGAGTTCCTGCTGTTTGTCATTATGACACAATCTCAGCCTCTCATCCTCCGTGTGTGTTTGTCTTATTTATCCTGGCGCGCCTGCAAAGAGAGAAAGAATTCTGCTCGCCTCTCCACCTTAATAAACATTCTTGTGCACTCTCTCTCTCGTTACGCCGCCCCTTCTTCGACGCTTGTTTTCCCTATCCGACCATCACCATGTGAAGATTAGGTTGTCAGTGTCATTTATCTTCCCAGGGCCACTTCATTGCTTTGGAGCAGGGGTCACCAACGCGGTGCCCGCGGGCACCAGGTAGCCCGTAAGGACCAGATGAGTAGCCCGCTGGCCTGTTCTAAAAATAGCTCAAATAGCAGCACTTACCAGCGAGCTGCCTCTATTTTTTAAATGTTATTTATTTACTAGCAAGCTGGTCTCGACATTTTTAATTCTAAGAGACAAAACTCAAATAGAATTTGAAAATCCAAGAAAATATTTCAAAGACTTGGTCTTCACTTGTTTAAATAAATTCATACATTTTTTTTTACTTTGCTTCTTATAACTTTCAGAAAGACAATTTTAGAGAAAAAATACAACCTTAAAAATGATTTTTTATTGTAAAGAATAATAAATACATTTTAATTTAATTCTTAATTTTAGCTTCTGTTTTTTCGACGAAGAATATTTGTGAAATATTTCTTCAAACTTATTATGATTAGAATTCAAAAAAATTATTCTGGCAAATCTAGAAAATCTGTAGAATCAAATTTAAATCTTATTTCAAAGTCTTTTGAATTTCTTTTAAAATTTTTGTTCTGGAAAATCTACAAGAAATAATGATTTGTCTTTGTTAGAAATATAGCTGGTCCAATTTATTTAAAACATGTCATCAAACTTCTAAAATTAATCTTAATCAGGAAAAATTACTAATGATGTTCCATAAAATCTTTTTAAAAATTTTTCAAAAAGATTCGAATTAGCTAGTTTTTCTCTTCTTTTTTTCGGTTGAATTTTGAATTTTAAAGAGTCGAAATTGAAGATAAACTATGTTTCAAAATTTAATTATCATTTTTTTCGTGTTTTCTACTCTTTTAAATTGTTCAATTAAGTGTAAATATCATTAATTATTAATAATAACAGAGTTAAAGGTAAATTGAGCAAATTGGCTATTTCTGGCAATTTATTTAAGTGTGTATCAAACTGGTAGCCCTTTGCATTAATCAGTACCCAAGAAGTAGCTCTTGCTTTCAAAAAGGTTGGTGACCCCTGCTTTGGAGTCTTAGTTCCCGTCCTCTTTATTCTTTTGGACACTCCTTGTTTGGTGTTTTTGACCCCTGACCCGAAAAAGTCTCGGTGGCTGAAGGGACTGAGAGAAGGACGTTGTTTGTATATTTGTGGGTCCTTGTCTCGGGCATCTGTATCTATCTGTTTATGTGGAGGGTTAGCATTGGAGGGTTAACATCAGTAGACAAGAAAATAGTTCCTCAAAACCCGAAACCAGTGAAGTTGGCACGTTGTGTAATTCGTAAATAAAAACAGAATACAATGATTTGCAAATCCTTTTCAACTTATATTCAATTGAAGATATTTAATGTTCACACTGAGAACAAATCATCATTAACTTAGAATTTAATGGCAGCAAAACAATGCAAATAAGTTGTCACAGGGGCATTTTTACCACTGTGTTACATGGCCTTTCCTTTTAACAACACTCAGTAAACGTTTGGGAACTGAGTAGACACATTTTTGAAGCTTCTCAGGTGGAATTCTTTCCCATTCTTGCTTGATGTACAGCTTAAGTTGTTCAACAGTCCGGGGGTCTCCGTTGTGCTATTTTAGGCTTCATAATGCGCCACACATTTTCAATGGGAGACAGGTCTGGACTACAGGCAGGCCAGTCTAGTACCCGCACTCTTTTACTATGAAGCCAGGCTGTTGTAACGCGTGGCTTGGCATTGTCTTGCTGAAATAAGCAGGGGCGTCCATGATAACGTTGCTCGGATGGCAACATATGTTGCTCCAAAAGCTGTATGTACCTTTCAGCATTAATGGCGCCTTCACAGATGTGTAAGTTACCCATGTTTTTGGCACTAATACACCCCCATAACATCACACATGCAGCCTTTTACACTTTGCGCCTAGAACAATCCGGATGGTTCTTTTCCTCTTTGGTCCGAAGGACACGACGTCCACAGTTTCCAAAAACAATTTGAAATGTGGACTCGTCAGACCACAGAACACTTTTCCACTTTGCATCAGTCCATTTTAAATGAGCTGGGGCCCAGCGAAGCAAGCGGCGTTTCTGGGTGTTGTTGATAAACAGCTTTGGCTTTGCATAGTAGAGTTTTAACTTGCACTTACGGATGTAGCGACCAACTGTAATCACTGACAGTGGTTTTCTGAAGTGTTCCTGAGCCCATGTGGTGATATCCTTTACACACAGATGTCACTTTTTGATGCGGTACCGCCTGAGGGATCCAAGGTGTGTAATATCATGGCTTACGTGCAGTGATTTCTCCAGATTCTCTGAACCTTTTGATGATATTACGGACTGTAGAGGGTGAAATCCCTCAATTCCTTGCAATAGCTGGTTGAGAAATGTTGTTCTTAAACAATTTGCTCAGGCATTTGTTGACAAAGTGGTGACCCTCGCCCCGTCCTTGTTTGTGAACGACTGAGCATTTCATTGAAGCTGCTTTTATACCCAATCATGGCACCCACCTGTTCCCAATTAGCCTGTTCACCTGTGGGTTGTTCCAAATAAGTGTTTTGATGAGCATTCCTCAACTTTCTCACTCTTTTTTGCCACTTGTGCCAGCTTTCTTGAAACGTGTCGCAGGCATCAAATTCCAATTGAGCTAATATTTGCAAAACATAACAAAGTTTTCCAGATTGAAGGTTAAGTATCTAGTCTTTGCAGTCTATTCAATTGAAAATAAGTTGAAAAGGATTTGCAAATCTTTGTATTCTGTTTTTATTTGACGATTTACACAACGTGACAACTTCACTGCTTTTTGGGTTTTGTATATTTGGATCACTATTAGATGCACTGATATTAGGATTAGGGGTTTCTCAATCTGATGGTATTTATGGACTTGCATACAAAATGTCTGATTTATTCTCCGATACAAGCAGTCCTGCACCGTGTTTACTTGGGCAAAGCTGGATAGCCGGTTAACATCTAAATGTCCTCCAATGGTCTTCTTTTCAATTTTAGTTACCGTATTTTACAGAATATAGAGTGCACCGGCATATAATCCGCAAATATATACGTTGTGCAATGAGTTATTTACACATACATGTTTTGTAAATGTTTATTTACATACCTTAGTTGTTTCCAAACAGTGTCTGTCACACGGCAGTAAAACGGCTGATCAAACAAAACAGAAGTCATGGTCATGGACCTACTAGCTGCAGAAGCTAGCTATACAATCAGCTAAACAGACTCAATGACTCCACATTCCTGATGAATTTGTGTAACTGAAACAATACAAAAAGTTAATAATACTAACACAGGCACTCGTAAACGTGTTAGCATACCAGCTAATGCTAACGAGGCAAGTGTCATTAGATTGCGATAGCATTTAGACATATGCATTAAAAACACTCCTACAGACATCACACATGGGACGCTCTAGTAAGTAAGAATTGTTTTAGTTATATTGTAAAACTTACAAAAAATGTTACCTGCAATACCTGCAGTGGAGGAACTCATCCAAAAGATGGCGCCACTGCACAAACAATAACACATCATTTCAGTCCTCCGCTGGGGTTTGATGCAAACTATTGAACGCAAAACATTATGAGCATCGGCGGAAAAGAAAATACAAATCCATGAAATCCATTTTATAAGCCGCAGGGTTCAGAATCTAAGGTAAAAAAAAGTAGCGGCTAATAGTGCGAAAATTTAGGTAGGTCATTTACAAAACGTAAACATGCTAGGCTATACACTACTGGGAGCTAGAGCAGGCAACCCAAAACGTTGAAAGAGCCATATTGGACCAAAAATACAAAAAACTAATCTGCCTGGAGCCGCAAAAAATTAAAAGTCTTATATAAGTGTTATAATGAAGGCAACACATGATGTAAGTGTCTATATTAGCCTACTATCAAAATGACTTTAAAAGTCTTATATCAGTGTTATAATGAAGACAACACATGATGTAAGTGTCTATGTTAGCCTACTATCAAAATTACTTTAAAAGTCTTATATAAGTGTTATAATGAAGACAACACATGATGTAAGTGTCTATATTAGCTATATTAGCCTACTATCAAAATGACTTTAAAAGTCTTATATAAGTAATATAATGAAGGCAACACATGATGTAAGTGTTTATATTAGCTATATTTGCCTACTATCAAAATGACTTTAAAAGTCTTGTATAAGTGTTATGATGAAGGCAACACATGATGTAAGTGTTTATATTAGCTATATTTGCCTACTATCAAAATGACGTTAAAAGTCGTATATAAGTGTTATAATGAAGGCAACACATGATGTAAGTGTTTATATAAGTTATATTAGCCTACTATCAAAATGACTTTAAAAGTCTTATATAAGTGTTATAATGAAGGCAACACATGATGTAAGTGTCTATATTAGCCTACTATTAAAATGACTTTAAAAATCTTATATAAGTGTTGTAATTAAGGCAACACATGATGTAAGTGTCTATATTAGCTATATTTGCCTACTATCAAAATGACTTTAAAAGTCGTATATAAGTGTTATAATCAAGGCAACACATGATGTAAGTGTCTATATTAGCCTACTATCAAAATTACTTTAAAAGTCTTATATATGTGTTATAATGAAGGCAACACATGATGTAAGTGTCTATGTTAGCTATATTAGCCTACTATCAAAATGACTTTAAAAGTTGTATATAAGTGTTATAATGAAGGCAACACATGATGTAAGTGTCTATATTAGCCTACTATCAAAATGACTTTAAAAGTCTTATATAAGTGTTATAATGAAGACAACACATGATGTAAGTGTCTATAATAGCTATATTAGCCTACTATCAAAATGACTTTAAAAGTCTTACATAAGTGTTATAATGAAGGCAACACATGATGTAAGTGTCTATATTAGCCTACTATCAAAATGACTTTAAAAGTCTTGTATAAGTGTTTTAATTAAGGCAACACATGATGTAAGTGTCTATGTTAGCCTACTATCAAAATGACTATGTGTTGCAGGCTGACGCAAATCTTTGTTGACGGAAATGTTGAAATGTAAAATGTATTCTACACATTTTTACAACATTAGAAACCATTAGAAAATCAGAGGCTACTCGGAAGGTGAGATAACTCCTGGAAATGACTGGCTTTTAATGACCAAAGGTATAGATGTGTGTGTCCAAGTTAAAGGAAACATCTTCTTTTAATACATTTATTACAATCTTTGGCAAGCTAGGTAATGTTTGCTGTGGTCTGGAACAACATGACACACACATGTGTCATGAGACATGCAAAACTAAATTGTATACAAAGAGGACACAAGTAAAGGGAATTAAATGAGCTCAAATATAGGTACAAATGAGGCATAATGATGCAATATGTACATACAGCTAGCCTAAATAGCATGTTAGCATCGATTAGCTTGCAGTCATGCAGTGACCGAATATGCCTGATTAGCACTCAACACAAAACGGTAACATCAACAAAGCTCACCTTTGCGCATTCACGCACAGCATAAAAGGTTTGGTGGACAAAATGAGACAGAGAAGGAGTGGCGTAAAACACGTCTTTCTGTGGCAGCGTCGGAGAAAGTCGCACATGAGTCACAGTCCACACAATGGTGAGTTCAAGGGCCGCTGAAATTAGTAGGACAAAAACGGCGCTTGCCAAATACTCTCATCAGTTAAGCAGAAGCATAGTAAACAGTTGGCTTTCTAACAATTAGGGAGGTTTGTGTCGTGTTTGTCCTCCTACAGAAACCATATTACAACAAAAAAAACAGATTTTTCACCCCATTTTTTTTTTCCATTTCCATACATTTTTGAAAAAGCCCCCCGGAGCCACCAAGGAGCCGCTAAAGAGTCGCATGTTAAAGTTCAAGTTGAAGCACCACTGATAGTCACACACTCTAGGTGTGGTGAAATTACCCTCTGCATTTGACCCGTCCCCTTGTTCCACCCCCTCGGAGTTGAGGGGAGCAGTGAGCAGCAGCGGCGGTGGCTCTAGAGCCGCGGGTTGCTGACCCTCGTACAAATCACTCTCTCTCTCTCGATGTCTCTCAGATTCTCTACGTTGCCCTTTGAGTTTCTCAACTTTCACTTTCTTCTCCCCCGTCCCCCACTTCCCCCCCACCTCCCCCCTCTGCAGATGAAATAGAAATGCTGGAGCGCCTTTGGCTGTCAGGTATCTGCCACAATGACAAAATTGAGGTGATGAGCAGTAAGCTAGATATTGACAACATGGCTGGGGTCTTCTACATGCTTCTGGTGGCTATGGGCCTCAGCCTACTGGTGTTTGCCTGGGAACACTTGGTTTACTGGAAGTTGCGTCATTGCATGGCCACCAGCTCAGGCAAACTGGACTTCCTCTTGGCCATCAGCAGGGTAAGAGCTTCAAACACATGCACTGCGTTTTGCCACGTTAGCTAAAGTTGTCTCGTATTTGTTACGACACGTTCCAACTGTTACGGACGTCCACTTCTGACTGCAAACAATGAATGGTCTACTAATCTCCCGGCTCTATGTCAGGACACCCGTACTGTATGCGTGGCCGTTCCTGCCATGATCGGTTTCACAGTGTGAGCCTTTGAATGTGTGAGGTCCGAGGTCAATTCGATTCCAGTCAGTCAATTGGGGAGATTAATTGAAATTCAATGTTGCTCACAGACTGGATATCCTGTTCCTTTGACAGTGACCTTGACAGAGCAGCCTCACACCGTACGCATGTGATTATCGGCTCAGAGATAATATTCCCTTGCCAGGTTGTAATTGGCTGTAGCCCGCCTCTCGCTCCAAAGTCAGCTGGGATAGGCTCCAGCCCACCCGTGACCCTAATGAGGACAAGCGGTGCAGAAAAACTAATGAAGGGAATTTGCAATTACTGCAATTTGTGTATTTACATGAAGGATAATTAACATGAGGAATGTTAACGAATAGCAATCTTGCTCAGTTGTGAAACGTGTCTGTCATCGTTCTTCGCTAATGTTTGTTTTTCTTCTCCTCAGGGCATGTATAGCTGCTGTAGCTTTGAAGACGAAACAGCGCCAGCGGGCGGCGCTAAATCTTTGGCCTCTCATCACCACACGGCTATGGTTCCAGTCCCGTCTCAGCCACACGTTATCTCCACGTTGATGACGAGCCCGGCTATTACCATAGCGCAGCATCAGCAACCTCAACCGCAACAGCAGCCTGTCTACAAGACACCTCTACCCGGCTCTCCTCCCACCGTCGTGCATTCTGGAACAGCAGTGGGTCCCTCCAGCACCCCCATTGCTGGCGCACCCCTTCCTTGCTCCACCTTCTTACCCAGGCCAGATCGTAGATTGGCTGTGGTGGATCGCTGGAGACTACCCAAATCTACAACAGCCAGCAACTCTAGGGCTGTAAGGGGGGGCATTCCTGACATGGGACTCTTTGCTCCAAAAGTCCCACCAAACTGGGCTTCATCTACTGGAGGAGGTGGGGGACTTGATGGTTATAAGCGGTATTATGGTCCCATTGACCCTGAGGGACTAGGGCCCTGCATGGAGCAGCAGGCAGGGTCCCAGACCCCCAAGACTATGCCAAGGGGCCACCCCCAACCCCCTCCAGCCAGTGTGGCCTTCTACTCAGAGAAGGGCATGGACCACGGGGTGGGGAAGAGGGTGGTGGGAGGTGGCAGCGGAGGTCAGGGAAAAGGGGCTGTTAAAACTCTTGGAACTCCAAGACTGCCTTCGAAGAGTCAAGCTCCTCTGCCTCCTACACCCCCACTGCCACACCCCTCTCCCCCTCTCCCCTCGTCCTTTTGGAGGAGGCGTCGGCCCAAAAAGCCCAAGGAACCCGGAGGGCCACTATATGAGAACATTTTACCCCTGGGGCGGAGGGGAGAGGCACGAGATGGAGTGAGGGAGGGAGGAGGAAGGAGGGCACGCCCCCTTTCTCCCCCACTCTCACTTCCTGTGCCAGTACCCCTCAGCCCCTCCTATACACCACCCTCACCTTCAGCGTCCCTGCACTATACTTCCTCATCATCATGTTCGTCGACGACATCGTCCACATCCACGTCCTCATCTGCCTCGTCTTCACGCTCCACCTCCCCGACATACTCTTACAGCTCCTCCAGGAGCACACGGGATAGGATCGGAGGACTTGACGAAGAGGAAGATGACGATGAAGAGGAGCTTACAGAGGAGTCAAGCCTTCTCCTGGGAAGGGGTCGAGAGAGGGAGCGCTCAATCCTTCGGCCTCGTTCCTTGAGCCAAGGCCGCTTCCCGCCACCCATACCCCCAAGAAAGCCGCGCACTTCCTGGGGTGACCGAGAACGGGAAAGGGAGAGAGGGGGCAGCCAATTGTCTCAACTTCAAGAGTGGTGGGCGAGCTGGAACGAAAGGGAGAGGAGTGGCACAGGGGGAGACACTGAGAGGCAAAAACGTGAGAAAAAGAGGAGGAAAGAGAAAGAGAAAGAAAAGAAGAAAAAGAAAAAGAACAAAAAGAGAAAGAAGCGGGAAGAAAGGGAACGGGAGCGTGAGAGAGAGAGAAAAAGACGAAAAGTGAAAAAAAAGAAGAAAAAGGCCTTAAAGTCGAAAAAAAGGAAGAAATCCATCGGCGGTAAAAGATCCGAGCCAGAGGATGGAGATATTGAGCCTGAGAGAGAAGGTGAGGCGGAGGGGGAGAGAGAAGAAGGAATGCAAGACTACTCCCCCTTTTCTGCTCAGTACCGCGGTACGTTTGCAGAGAAGCGGCGGGATTCGTGGGAAGGAGAGCGGGAGAGAGTGAGAAGAGATGGAGGAGAGGAAGGCAATGACAGGGAAGAGGAGGACAGTGGGCGTAGTAGAGAACGCCATCCCAAATCTTCACACTCTCATTCTAGACACCGTACCCCCAGTAAAAGCTCCAACTTAAACAAACTCCCCGCGTCGGTCAAATTTTGGGTAAACGGAAGGGGGGACGCCTCGAACACGCCCCCTACCTCCCTGCAGCCCTTCTTCCCATCCGGCAAACGGCGAAGGAGCGCAGGATTGGATCGAGACGACAGTGGTCGGCTCGGCGAGAGGCGTCCTTTGCTGATGCCTTATGAGAAAGAGAAAGCACAGACCAGGGAGGAGCTTTCCTTCCACGAGTGGGATTCTGAGGATGATGACAATGATGAAGAGGAGGAAGAGGAGGAGAGAGAACGAGTTAGGGTGAGGGAGAGAGGAAGGAGGTCTGGTCGAGGGGCAGTGTCTGAAACAGAAAGGGACAGGGTAGAAAGACGGGCAGAGGACAGTTACTCAGATGAGGGCTCATCGGGGGAGTTTGGTCGTTTTGAAAGATACTGGGAGGGAGGTGGGGGAAGCACTTCCGGAGTCGGGGGTATAGGCGGAGGAGGTTGGTTCTTTGGTACCTACCCTTCCAGAGAAAGAGGAGGGAGCGTCAATAGTCGTGACGACTCCTTTCTTGGAACGAGGGCAGAGGGATGGATTGGTGCTGATTTCTGGAGTTCAGGGACAGGCTTAGGTTGGGGTTCAGCGGGAGGGAGTGGGGGACTCAGCTCACAGTGGCCACCTCCCCCCACAGCATTCCCTCCGCCAAGGAGATATTGGTCTATGGACAAGATCCCTATTAAGGGGGAGAAAAAATGGAAGGGAGGGAAAAGTAAGAGGCAAGGTAGGGACAGAGGGGAGGAAGCTCGCCGGGCCACGATGTGTTCCTGTAGCCTTTACCCCCACCCACATCCTTACCCTCATCCCCACAGCCGCTCACACACCACACAGTCCAAGAGACGGCCCACCTCACTTTCACATAGCCAGGAAGAGCTTCTCCCCCACTGCCACAGCTTCAGCGGGGGCTCTCGTTCCAAACCTCTTCCTCCCAAGTCAGATACTAGTCAGGCGAAATCAGGCAGCCAATCTAACCTCAGCACACAGCCCACTGAGCTAGCACCTCAACCCCCGCCATCGCCACCTCAGCCTCCGTCTCTGTCTCCCACTACCCTCCCCATGCCTATCCCGCCTCCGCCCTCCTCATCTTCGGTCTCACCTCCAGCCGGGGTGGGGATGGTTGGCCAGGGCCAGATTCAGGCTTCAGCCAGTGCCAAACTACAGTACCAGAGACTACGCTCTGTACCACAGCCACGAAGGTTCTACTCACCTCACCTGCCACTCAAAGCCAAGAGTCTGTGCTCACGTCGGGGATCAGCCCATTTTTCCAGCCTGGAGAGCGAGGTATGACAGGGGGAGAGGAGAGGGGGAGACGTAGAAGCAAACTCCTCTGTAATTGAGCACAATGGCGACATGGCAGCTGGAGCCAGAGACAAGGCTGCCTTGGTAGCCATCAGTACTCAATTAGCAGCCATCACAGCAGGAAGTCGCTTGGACAGTGCTGATGCTAGCATCGCTCTGCATGAGAGCAACACTGCAGACGCCCGCTCCCTTGTACAAGTTCTAGTGAGGGCAACCGTGAGACGCCACACCAGGGTAAGCTACACCCCTTTGGATGAGCCCCACATCGGCGGGGGCGGACGCGAGGCCGCATCACATGGAACAACCGCTCCGGAGCTTCTCCTGCGCTCCGAATTGAGCTTCGTGATGTCATCCTCGGTCCTCCTGCCCTCACCAGGTCCAAACTGTGGATGAGAGTAGTGAGTAATGATGTCATATTTGTACACACGAGCGCACACTCGCAAATGCTCAAAACGTCTCCCTCCCTCTGGCTTTGACAACAACTCAGTGGCTCCAGGAGGGACACTCGCCTTTCTAACGAGAACAGTGGAATGCTTCTTGGAGGCGAACGGGCGGCGGACCCTCTTCTTTGCTTTTGTAAATCAGTTGATACGAAAAAGCATCGGGGTCACCTCTCACACACTGTGCCCGCCTGATCGCCTTTCACCGGTCAGTCAGGACACTGACAACATCAGAACCATCAAGCTCTGCCCCCACTCGATGGGATGTCACCTTTTAATCAAAGAACAGTCAGACTGAACAGGATTCGCTTTTTCTTGGGGCTTGCTGGTCCAACCAGGACCGTATGATAGTATTTGAACAAAAAATATATATATATTAAAAAGGGAAATACATGAAGAGAAAAAAACAAAAATACCAAGCATTTATAATTTTTCTCTGTTCGTTTTTTAAGATCGAGGAGGCTGGATGTGGCTCGTGTTGGAAGTGGGAATGACTTGTTGTGCCAAATATCCCCACTAAAGTTGTTTTTTCTAAAAAGATTACTTTAACACATCATTTATTTTCACAATGTTATTTTTTTCCGGAACACACCGTCCTACAATTGGATCAAGGGGGATGATTGGTGCAGTATTTGTAATTATCGCTAGGTGGCGGCCTAATATCTAAGTACGCATTGGAGCCGAGTGCGTGTTTAATACTTGCTCGGGGTGTGCAGCTGCTTATGGTTTTCACATAAATGGGAAAGTGCAATGCATCCAAAAACCTTGACCGTGATTCCGACACGAACACTCACCGGAGTACACGAAGCACAATTCTCTGTGTGCAACAGTCATTAGTGCACAACCCCCAGATCACGTTTTTGATTGTAACAAAGTAGGGCTTCTGTCGAAGGGTTCTCTCGCCACTCGGCTTTAGTCGGGCGACTCCAACCGGAGAAGAAACTGTGAAGGGTGGCCGAGGCGCCACTGAATACGGTCAGTAACAACCGTCTGACTCAGCAATATTCCCACCTTCAATGTGACAGGGACGCTGCGGAAACATGTTTGTTTGTGTTTAGCGCTTTTTCTCCGCCTGGCTTCAGTCCGGTTTCGGTTGAATGACCTTGTTTTTTTTGGTGTTTTTTTTACCCTTTCGAGCCATCCACTGTGTGAAACGCCAGCCGTCCAATCCCGTCTCCGTCAGGCGTTGGCCTAATCTCTCACACTAAGACCAGCCACAGACCAGCTCTTCTCCTACTGTAGTCGAATGTAGCTTTGTCTCAATGTAGCATTCACTTTTAGACTTTGTAGCCTTTTGTCCGGGCGCTGCGGACAAATGGCTGAACGTTGACTTGCCGCGTGAGGGGAGGGGGGCCTGTGCGTTATATTTGTGCATGTTGTCACAGATCGAAGGCTTAGTCGACCTTGTCATTTCCCCCTTCGCCTTTCACTGAGGGCA
Organism: Entelurus aequoreus; assembly: GCF_033978785.1. NCBI lineage: Eukaryota > Metazoa > Chordata > Actinopteri > Syngnathiformes > Syngnathidae > Entelurus > Entelurus aequoreus. The sequence goes on from NC_084741.1 coordinate 13,013,040, forward strand.
AGCGCTATTTTTATCTGCACATGGATTGCTTCTTTTCTATATCTACATGGGGCAGTTTGTACAAAAAAAAACCTAAAAAACCCCAACTATCTGTCCTGGTATTAACTAAGAGAGCTCCCTTTTACCATTGCCCACCCTTTAAAGAGCCCCAGAATCAGTGCATGTCAAACCCAATTCGAATTTCAAAGGACCGTTTCGAAGAGGTCTGCTTTTACCCTTCATCCCCAACCCCTGGTTACCGCGGCAACGGTTTGGCCGCGCAACCGTCGTTTGTTCAAACAACCAACAGGGCTTAAAGCGGCCGCGACACTGAGCGCTATCGATTTCAACGAGGCGCTAATTCTTAAGTCTGTGACTGCATGAACAGGAGTGTCTCTTTTCAATACTTTTGCTCCCTTTTTCTATTGTTTTCCTTTACGTCGAGGACGAGTGGCGGGGAAAGAAGATATTCAAATATGCTATGTTTTATGAGAATGTACCATGTTATACTGTGATTTAACAGATATTTTACTGTATTCATTTGAATTCTATCATTTATCAAGAAATATATATGTACAAATAAATATATACATATATATATATATATATACATAAAGGTATATATATTAGTTAAGTTTGGTATATTTGGACGAAGTGTTAGATGAAATAGTTTTCAATGTTTTAGCTTTGTAGCCAACCTAGAAACTGAAATCATTTTGGACTTTTTGATTCCTCCTATATGACTGTGAAGACATTAGTGCCTGTGACAAAAAAGACAAGTAAAAGTCTAAACTCGCTCTCCATCTGTATCTACTGCAGCTACCCGGTCCGTCACTCCTCCCGTACTACCTACGATTGCTTTCTTCACACCGTCCTTTCCTCCCCCGCATCACTCTGTTTGTCCCTTGGCACGTTCTACGGTCTCGTTTTGCTAGCTCCCGTTTTTGTTTTCTAGCAGGCCGTCGCTCTTTTTTTTTTGGCGGAGAGCGAGCGCTTTGTCTCCCCGTCGAATCACACTATCGAGCGACTACGTTTCTGATCACCACGTCTCACTTAGCAAAAACAGAGACCAGTAGATACTGTGTTCTTGCTCCTTTTGGCTGATTGTTGGTGACGATCACTCGGGCTGCGTTCGCACTCCAAGTTCACGACTTCGGTCTGATTTGATCAGACGTTCCAAAAGAGAATATTGGTTCGCACTTTTACACTGGTACTTTTTCTCTGAGGGGTGTACCAATTCGATCCGAGTCCGATTCGATTTAGAATCGATTCTAAATTCAACACGATTGTAGATTCAAACGGTTTCTCGCAATGTTTTATTTCAGGAGTGTCCAAACTTAGCAAAAACAGAGACCAGTAGATACTGTGTTCTTGCTCCTTTTGGCTGATTGTTGGTGACGATCACTCGGGCTGCGTTCGCACTCCAAGTTCACGACTTCGGTCTGATTTGATCAGACGTTTTAAAAGAGAATATTGGTGCGCACTTTTACACTGGTACTCTTTCTCTGAGGGGTGAACCAATTCGTGTCTGATTCTGATTCAATTTAGAATCGATTCTAAATTCAGCGCGATTGTAGATTCAAACGGTTTCTCGTAATGTTTTATTTCCGGAGTGTCTCAGTCTTATTATAATCAGTATAACTGATGCAGATGTGCCGCCATCTAGTGGACGACTTGAGTTAATCAGGTCAATGAGCAGGCGTTTCGCTCAAAAGTAAGCACACCAATTACTTGTATGACCCAATCCAATCAACCTTTCAACCGTCACGGAACGTAAACACACATGGTCATGATCACTGAACTTTGCGGATACTATAATTAATATAGAATACGAGGGGTGTACCAATTTGATCCGAGTCCGATTCGATTTAGAATCGATTCTAAATTCAACACGATTGTAGATTCAAACTGTTTCTCGCAATGTTTTATTTCAGGAGTCTCCAAACTTAGCAAAAACAGAGACCAGTAGATACTGTGTTCTTGCTCCTTTTGGCTGATTGTTGGTGACGATCACTCGGGCTGCGTTCACACTCCCAGTTCACGACTTCGGTCTGATTTGATCAGACATTTTAAAAGAGAATATTGGTGCACACTTTTACACTGGTACTCTTTCTCTGAGGGGTGAACCAATTCGTATCTGATTCTGATTCAATTTAGAATCGATTCTAAATTCAACGCGATTGTAGATTCAAACGGTTTCTCGTAATGTTTTATTTCCGGAGTGTCTCAGTCTTGTTATAATCAGTATAACTGATGCAGATGTGCCGCCATCTAGTGGACGACTTGAGTTAATCAGGTCAATGAGCAGGTGTTTCGCTCAAAAGTAAGCACACCAATTACTTGTATGACCCAATCCAATAAACCTTTCAACCGTCACAGAACGTGAACACGCATGTGGTCATGATCACTGAACTTTGCGGATACTATAAATAATATAGAATACGAGGGGTGTACCAATTCGATCCGAGTCCGATTCGATTTAGAATCGATTCTAAATTCAACACGATTGTAGATTCAAACGGTTTCTCGCAATGTTTTATTTCAGGAGTGTCCAAACTTAGCAAAAACAGAGACCAGTAGATACTGTGTTCTTGCTCCTTTTGGCTGATTGTTGGTGACGATCACTCGGGCTGCGTTCGCACTCCAAGTTCACGACTTCGGTCTGATTTGATCAGACATTTTAAAAGAGAATATTGGTGCACACTTTTACACTGGTACTCTTTCTCTGAGGGGTGAACCAATTCGTATCTGATTCTGATTCAATTTAGAATCGATTCTAAATTCAACGCGATTGTAGATTCAAACGGTTTCTCGTAATGTTTTATTTCCGGAGTGTCTCAGTCTTGTTATAATCAGTATAACTGATGCAGATGTGCCGCCATCTAGTGGACGACTTGAGTTAATCAGGTCAATGAGCAGGCGTTTCGCTCAAAAGTAAGCACACCAATTACTTGTATGACCCAATCCAATAAACCTTTCAACCGTCACAGAACGTGAACACGCATGTGGTCATGATCACTGAACTTTGCGGATACTATAAATAATATAGAATACGAGGGGTGTACCAATTCGATCCGAGTCCGATTCGATTTAGAATCGATTCTAAATTCAACACGATTGTAGATTCAAACGGTTTCTCGCAATGTTTTATTTCAGGAGTGTCCAAACTTAGCAAAAACAGAGACCAGTAGATACTGTGTTCTTGCTCCTTTTGGCTGATTGTTGGTGACGATCACTCGGGCTGCGTTCGCACTCCAAGTTCACGACTTCGGTCTGATTTGATCAGACGTTTTTAAAAGAGAATATTGGTGCAAACTTTTACACTGGTACTTTTTCTCTGAGGGGTGAACCCATTCGATCTGATTCCAATTCTCAATTCAACACAATTGTAGATTCAAACGGTTTCTCGCAATGTTTTATTTCAGGAGTGTACAAACTGTCTCAGTCTGATTATAATCAGTACACTTGATGCAGATGTGCCACCATCCTGTGGACGACATGAGTGACACAGGTCAAGGAGCAGGCGTTTCGCTTAAAAGTAAGCACACCATGTACTTGTATGACCCAATCCAAATAACCTTTCAACCGTCACGGAACGTAAACACACATAGTCACGATCACTGAACTTTGTGGATACTATAAATAATGTAGAAGATAAGGGGTGCACCAATTCCATCCGATTCCGATTTGATTTAGAATCGATTCTAGACTCAACGTGATTGTAGATTCCAAGGGTTTCTCGCAATGTCCAAACTGTCTCGGTCTGGCCGGCGAGACGTCACAAGTTCGATAAGTACCCCCAACCCTATTATAATCAGCATAACTGATGCAGATGTGCCGCCATCTAGTGGACGACTTGAGTGAATCAGATCAATGAGCAGGCGTTTCGCTTAAAAGTAAGCACACCATTTACGAGTACCACCCAATCCAAAAAACCTTTCAACCGTCACGGAACGTAAACACACATAGTCATGATCACTGAACTTTGTGGATATTATAAATAATACAGAAGGCGAGGGGTGCACCAATTTGATCCGATTCTAAACTCAACGTGATTGTAGATTCAAAGGGTTTCTCGCAATGTCCAAACTGTCTCGGTCTGGCCGGCGAGACGTCACAAGTTCAATACGTACCGCCAACCTTATTATAATCAGGATAATTTATGCAGATGTGCCGCCATCTAGTGGACAACATGAGTGACACAGGTCAATGAGCAGGCGTTTCGCTTAAAAATAAAGCACACCATTTACTTGTATGACCTAATCGATTGTAGATTCCAAGGGTTTCTCGCAATGTCCAAATTGTCTCGGTCTGGCCGGCGAGACGTCACAAGTTCGATTCGTACCGCCAACCTTATTATAATCAGTATACTTGATGCACATGAGTGACACAGGTCAAGGAGCATGTATATATGGCCATATCCACGGGGAAGACCCAGGACACATTGGGAAGACTATGTCTCCCGGCTGGCCTGGGAACGCCTCGGGATCCCCCGGGAAGAGCTGGACGAAGTGGCTGGGGAGAGGGAAGTCTGGGCTTCCCTGCTTAGGCTGCTGCCCCCGCGACCCGACCTCGGATAAGCGGAAGAAAATGGATGGATGGATGGATGGATGGATGGATGGATATATATACACACACATATACATACATACATACATACATATATATATATATATATATATATATATATATATATATATATATATATATATATATATATATATATATATATATATATATATATATATATATATATATATAAATATTCATTTATATGTATGTATGTGTGTATATATATATAAATATATATATATACACACATACTGTACATACATATATATAAATATATACACATACATACATATATATATATATATATATATATATATATATATATATATATATATATATATATATATATATATATATATATATATATATATATATATATAATATTCATTTATATGTATGTATGTGTGTATATATATATAAATATATATATATATACACACATACTGTACATACATATATATAAATATATACACATACATACATATATATATATATATATATATATATATATATATATATATATATATATATATATATATATATATATATATATATATATATATATATATATTTATATATATACTTAACATGCAGTCAACTTTCGGCTCCCGGCCAATTATTTGAACCCAATGCGGCCCCCAAGTCAAAAGGTTTGGACACCCTTGTATTTGTTTTAAAATTAAACATTTTTAAAACTACTTAAAGGTTTGAAAAGCTTCTGGTTGCATGCGAATAAAATACAAAAACGTATTTTGTCAAATTTTCTTTTACAAAAAAATATACATATAATTTTTTGGGTATTTTTTTTTTTAATCTATTTTTGGGAAATTATGAATCGATTATGAAAAGAATCACGATTCGGATGTGAATACATTTGTTGGTACACCCCTGGTGAAGACTATAAAAAGCGGATCGGCACTTATTTTGATCATTCACACTATTTATAGAAGACCAGAACACATCTGAATTTCTTTTTTTTATGCATTCTAAATCGTAAATAAAAGTTACAATAGGTGGCTAACAATGCAAGTAATGGGTATTTGATTTATGTTTCCAATAGAGCACTCTGAAAACATCCAAAAACATCCATTATACTATTGTTTTATTGTTTTACTTTCAATGCCAAAATCTCTAGATCAATTTCAGCTCCGTCAAATAAAAGTTTTAATTATAAGTTTTATGTTTTGTTGTTGTTATTGTAATTCCATTTTTTTTTAAGGGTCAACACACAAAATATGCAATAATTTGGAATTTTTGATGTGAAGTAATTGGAGCCTGGAATATGTCAATAATGCATAACGTTTATTTTGATTCATTATTATATTTGGAGCAATGACAGTTTAAAAAAAAAAAAAAAAACAGCCTGCTTGTCAGCTTTGTGTTATTAAAATCAACATTGAAACTTTTTTTTTTTTTTTTTTCGTAAAATTTTACCCGTTTGCTCTTTTATTCCACTTTTTTAAGTTTTTTTTGTTAGTTTTTTAATGGTATTTTTAGAACGTGCTTTGGGCTGTAAATGAACCCCGGTTTGCACTTTGGACGCCTCAGTCTTTTTATAGTCTACCTATAAACATATTCCAGTTATTAAAAACAATTTTACTTTTCCAAAATTAATTCATCACACTTGCTGCGATAAACGAGGAATTGCTCTCCTGTTTTTTTAACAGTTTTAAATTTAATTACAAGCTTCTAAAATATAATTTTAAATAGTGCCATTACAATCTTACTTATCGAAAATTAATTAATCAAAGTCATGGGCATCGCTGCGATAAATGAGAGATGACTGTACTGCTCTTTTTACCTGTTTGAAATTTCATTAAAAGCTTTTAAAATATAATTTTAAAGAGTGCCATTAAAATCTTGCTTTTCGAAAATTAATTCACCACAGTCATGTTCCGGGCATCGCTGCGATAAATGAGAGATGACTGTACTGCTCTTTTTACCTGTTTGAAATGTAATTAAAAGCTTTTAAAATATACTTTGAAAGAGTGCCGTTAAAATTTTTGCTTTTCAAAAATTAATTCACCACAGTCATGTTCCGGGCATCGCTGCAATAAACGAGAGATTACTGTACTGCTCTTTTTAACAGTTTTAAATTTCATTAAAAGCTTTTAAATTATACTTTTAAATACTGCCGTTAAAATCTTGTTTTTCGAAAATTAATTCATCGCAGTCATGTTCCGGGCATCGCTACAGTGAATGAGATATTACTGTACTGCTCTTTTTACCAGTTTTAAATTTCATTAAAAGCTTTTAAAATATACTTTTAAAAATTGCCATTAAAATGTTGCTTTTCAAAAACTTATTCACCACAGTCATGTTCCGGGCATCGCTGCGATAAACGAAATATTACTGTACTGCTCTTTTTACCAATTTTAAGTTTCATTAAAAGCTTTTAAAATATACTTTTAAAGAGTGCCGTTATAATCTTGTTTTTAAAAAATTAATTCACCACAGTCATGTTCCGGGCATCACTGCGATAAACGAAATATTACTGTACTGCTCTTTTTACCAATTTTAAGTTTCATTAAAAGCTTTTAAAATATACTTTTAAAGAGTGCCGTTATAATCTTGTTTTTAAAAAATTAATTCACCACAGTCATGTTCCGGGCATCGCTGCAATAAACAAAATATTACTGTACTGCTCTTTTTGCCAATTTTAAGTTTCATTAAAAGCTTTTAAAATATACTTTTAAAGAGTGCCGTTAAAATTTGGCTTTTCGAAATTTAATGTACCACAGTCATGTTTTGGGCATCGCTGCGATAAACGAGAGATTACTGTACTGCTCTTTTTATTATTTTTAATATCATTAAAAGCTTTTAAAATGTACTTTTAAAAAGTGCCATTAAAACCTTGATTTTCGAAAATTAATCGCTGTGATAAACGACATATTACTGAACTGCTCTTTTTACCAGTTTTAAGTTTCATTAAAAGCTTTTAAAATATACTTTTAAAGAGTGCCGTTATAATCTTGTTTTTAAAAAATTAATTCACCACAGTCATGTTCCGGGCATCGCTGCAATAAACGAGAGATTACTGTACTGCTCTTTTTAACAGTTTTAAATTTCATTAAAAGCTTTTAAATTATACTTTTAAATAGTGCCGTTAAAATCTTGTTTTTCGAAAATTAATTCATCGCTACAATGAACGAGATATTACTGTACTGCTCTTTTTACCAGTTTTAAATTTCATTAAAAGCTTTTAAAATATACTTTTAAAAATTGCCATTAAAATCTTGCTTTTCAAAAACTTATTCACCACAGTCATGTTCCGGGCATCGCTGCGATAAACGAAATATTCCTGTACTGCTCTTTTTACCAATTTTAAGTTTCATTAAAAGCTTTTAAAATATACTTTTAAAGAGTGCCGTTATAATCTTGTTTTTAAAAAATTAATTCACCACAGTCATGTTCCGGGCATCGCTGCGATAAACGAAATATTACTGTACTGCTCTTTTTACCAATTTTAAGTTTCATTAAAAGCTTTTAAAATATACTTTTAAAAAGTGCCATTAAAATCTTGGTTTTCGAAAAGTAATTCACCACAGTCATGTTCCGGGCATCGCTGGGATAAATGAAAGATGACTGTAATGCTCTTTTTATCATTTTTAATATCATTAAAAGCTTTTAAAATATACTTTTAAAGAGTGCCGTTAAAATTTGGCTTTTCGAAATTTAATTTACCACAGTCATGTTTTGGGCATCGCTGCGATAAACGAGAGATTACTGTACTGCTCTTTTTATTATTTTTAATATCATTAAAAGCTTTTAAAATATACTTTTAAAAAGTGCCATTAAAACCTTGATTTTCGAAAATTAATTCACCACAGGCATGTTCCGGGCATCGCTGTGATAAACGATATATTGCTGAACTGCTCTTTTTACCAGTTTTAAATTTCAATAAAAGCTTTTAAATTATACTTTTAAATAGTGCCGTTAAAATCTTGCTTCTCGAAAAATTAATTGACCACAGTCATGTTCCGGGCATCGCTGCGATAAACGAGTAATATTGTACTTGTCTTTTTATCATTTTAAATATAATTAAACGCTTCTAAAATATACTTTTAAAGAGTACCGTTAAAATCTTGCTTTTCAAAAACGTATTCACCACAGTCATGTTCCGGGCATCGCCGTGATAAATGAAAGATGACTGTAATGCTCTTTTTATCATTTTTAATATCATTAAAAGCTTTTAAAATATACTTTTAAAGAGTGCCGTTAAAATTTTGCTTTTCGAAATTTAATTTACCACAGTCATGTTTTGGGCATCGCTGTGATAAACGAGAGATTACTGTAATGCTCTTTTTACCAGTTTTAAATTTCATTAAAAGCTTTTAAAATATAATTTTAAAAATTGCCATTAAAATCTTGCTTTTCAAAAACTTATTCACCACAGTCATGTTCCGGGCATCGCTGCGATAAACGCAATATTACTGTACTGCTCTTTTTACCAATTTTAAGTTTCATTAAAAGCTTTTAAAATATACTTTTAAAAAGTGCCATTAAAATCTTGGTTTTCGAAAATTAATTCACCACAGTCATGTTCCGGGCATCGCTGCGATAAACGAAATATTACTGTACTGCTCTTTTTACCAATTTTAAGTTTCATTAAAAGCTTTTAAAATATACTTTTAAAAAGTGCCATTAAAATCTTGGTTTTCGAAAATTAATTCACCACAGTCATGTTCCGGGCATCGCTGCGATAAACGAAATATTACTGTACTGCTCTTTTTACCAATTTTAAGTTTCATTAAAAGCTTTTAAAATATACTTTTAAATAGTGCCGTTAAAATCTAGCTTCTCGAAAAATTAATTGACCACAGTCATGTTCCGGGCATCGCTGCGATAAACGAGTAATATTGTACTTGTCTTTTTATCATTTTAAATATAATTAAACGCTTCTAAAATATACTTTTAAAGAGTACCGTTAAAATCTTGCTTTTCAAAAACGTATTCACCACAGTCATGTTCCGGGCATCGCCGTGATAAATGAAAGATGACTGTAATGCTCTTTTTATCATTTTTAATATCATTAAAAGCTTTTAAAATATACTTTTAAAGGGTGCCGTTAAAATTTTGCTTTTCGAAATTTAATTTACCACAGTCATGTTTTGGGCATCGCTGCGATAAACGAGAGATTACTGTACTGCTCTTTTTATTATTTTTAATATCATTAAAAGCTTTTAAAATATACTTTTAAAAAGTGCCATTAAAACCTTGATTTTCGAAAATTAATTCACCACAGGCATGTTCCGGGCATCGCTGTGATAAACGATATATTACTGAACTGCTCTTTTTACCAGTTTTAAATTTCATTAAAAGCTTTTAAATTATACTTTTAAATAGTGCCGTTAAAATCTTGCTTCTCGAAAAATCAATTGACCACAGTCATGTTCCGGGCATCGCTGCGATAAACGAGTAATATTGTACTTGCCTTTTTATCATTTTAAATATAATTAAACGCTTCTAAAATATACTTTTAAAGAGTACCGTTAAAATCTTGCTTTTCAAAAACGTATTCACCACAGTCATGTTCCGGGCATCGCTGTGATAAATGAAAGATGACTGTATTGCTCTTTTTATCATTTTTAATATCATTAAAAGCTTTTAAAATATACTTTTAAAGAGTGCCGTTAAAATTTTGCTTTTCGAAATTTAATTTACCACAGTCATGTTTTGGGCATCGCTGCGATAAACGAGAGATTACTGTACTGCTCTTTTTATTATTTTTAATATCATTAAAAGCTTTTAAAATATACTTTTTTTAAAGAGTGCCGTTAAAATCCTGCTTTTATCATTTCCTCGTGTCGTTTTGCCGTCATTTTAAGAATGAAGCGTGCCTTTGTTTGGCGTTGAGCTCCAAAGCGGACCAAGACCCCGTGCCCGGAGGGGTTCCGGTCTTGCCGTGGTGTGCACCGGGGTTGGGACCGGGGTCGGGACCGGCCCCCGCCCAAAAATAAGTTTGCTTCCTTTGATGTGGCGAGTGTGAACGCAGCCTCGGTCGCTCTTGTGAAGGGTGTCGCCGTGAACCATGTGACTGGAGTGCGTATCCGATGACCACGCCACTGTAGCGAGCCCCCGGGCTGGAGCCACACCACCAGCCGGTGAACCGGGCCGCGGTTGCTATGGCGTCGCCGTGGTGTCCTCTGCACCGCCACCAACTGGTGCCTGCTGGGTAACATACAGTTCTTACCCCACCCCCCCCGGTCAAAAATCCACCTTTACATCGGAACAGTCCCGTTGGAAGGGTGCCTGCGCGTCCGGAGTCTGGACCGGACCGGCGGCAGTCATTCTCATCATCTAGTCCCTAGATCTTCACGCCGCTGAGAGTCAGGCGACGCTAACAAAGGGAAGGGATTTATTCATATGGCACCTGAAAACGGGGGTTAACCATTTTGCAATGCAGTCTGCTGAAAATGATGGAAAGTGCCACTCTTTATAGCAACTGGCACTCTGGTGGAAGTTGGAATTGCCACAAAACACTTTTTTTAGGATATGAAAGTCTGCTTAAGTGGATAGTGCACCCTCCATCCCCTTTTTTGTTATGTTTCATGTGTCAGGTAAACCAAGACAAATGGGACCACATGAATCCCCCCGTCTATGTTTTAGACGCCAATTTGTATTCACAAGCTCAGGGGTGTGCAAACTTTTTCCACCGGGGGCCACGCGCTGAAAATGTTGATATTTTTAATTTTTTTTGTTTTCAAAACAGATATATTGTTTGGGTTTTTTTAAACTTTAGGGTTCCCCTCAACTTTGGCCCCAGGGAGCCAAAAGGGACTCAGTCATGAAAATAATAAAATTCAGTTCAACGCTTAAATCTCAACTATTTTTTTTTTTTTAATGTTTTATGCTCCTTTTGTCAAAACCCAGTTTTTTTTTATGACAAAAAAAGAAATACGCCCCCCCCCCCCCCCCAAGAAAAATAATTTTAAAAAAAAACATAAGTGTAATATTTGATGAAAAGTAATTGGAGTTTTAAAAAGGTAAATCGTTCATAACACCTTTGATTTTATTTCATAACTACTTTTTTAACAGTTTAAAAAAAAAGTTCCACTAAAACTCTTAAAAGTGTAAAAAAATATATATATATTATTTTTTTACTTTCAACACTTAAATGTCTAGAGCAACTTCAGATCTATTTATTGACGATTGTACGTTTTGATTATTTTGTTCATGTTTCTTTTATGCCCTTCTTGTCAAAGGAAACTAATATTTTATTGACAAAAACACAAAATATGCAATATTTTACCCACCACGGAAATGATAATTGGAATATTTGATGTGAAGTAATTGGAGCTTGGAATATGTCAATCATTCATAACAACTTTGATTTTGATTCATTATTATTTTTCAAGCAAATACTTTTTTTTTTAAGTCCCACTAAAATTCTTGGGGATCCAAAAGGGTCTCACTCATAAAAATGTAAAAAAATAAGTCATACATATATAGAGCACAAACACACACACTCATTATTTATATATATATATATATATATATATATATATATATATATATATATATATATATATATATATATATATATATATATATATATATATATATATATATATACATACATACATACATACATACATACATACATACATACATACATACATACATATATATATATATATATATACATACATACACAGACTGTATATATACACTTATATACACACATTTACATATACATATATATGTTTGTATATATATATATATATATATATATATATATATATATATATATATATATATATATATATATATATATATGTTTGTATATATATATATATATACTTATATACACACATTTACATATACACATATATGTTTGTGTATATATATATATATATATATATATATATATATATATATATGTTTGTATATATATATATATATATATATATATATATACAAATATACATATATTCATACATATGTTCATACATATAAACATATATATATACACATACATATACACATATGTACATACTTATTTTTATATATATATATACATACATATAAACATATATATATATATATATACAAACGTTAGGTCAGGAAGAAAACACAAAGGCTCTTTTATCCCTACAAGCCTTTTTTGCAGGTTTATCCTGCTCTTCAGGGGATTTTATGAATCCCCTGAAGAGCAGGGAAACCTGCAAAACAGGCTTGTAGGGATAAAAGAGCCTCTGTGTTTTTTTTCCCCTGACCTAACATATATTCCGCTCCACCCCGGTATTGAGCACTGTGTAACAAATAAACCACAGAAATCTCGACTATATATACATATATATATATTTATTTATTAATATATTTATTCATTTATCTATTTACTAATTGTTTTGCTCTTTCCACATTTCTTCATCAACTTTGGACTTTTTCAGCCGATATTACATTTTGTATCATTTGTTCAAGTTTTTTTTTGTGTTGTTTATTGTCCTTGTTGTCGTAAAAAACTTGAAAACTATGAAAAACACACCAAAAAAAATGTTTCCCCCCCAAAAAAAAAAAAATACTTGAAAGTGGAACATTTGATGCTCCAAAAATTCATAACAACAATGATTTTGATTCTTTTTTTTTTTTTTGAGCAACATTGCAACTTTTGTCTGGTTATATATCACATAATTGCTCTTTTTTTCCACTTTTTATGAACTTTTTTTTTTTTTTTTAACTATTTTTAGAGTGGTTAGGCCCTAAATGGCCCCCGGGCCGCACTTTGGACCCCCCTGTGCCACATAGCACCTCTTTCCCGTAAAGCCAACGTCCTCATTCGCTGTGATTTATCACCACCTGCCACGGTCTGCGCGGTCCGGTCCAGAGTCCGAAGGGCATGGGGCACGTGACGGGCGCCCGTTTCCAAGAAAGGGGTCATCGCCGCCGCCGCCGCCTCCTCTCGCCTGTCGGGCCCCCGTGACCTCGCCGGCGATACGAGTGGCGCTCCACAATTCAAACAGGGTCCTCATTGGCCGACTTGGCCGTGAAATATATCAAGGAAATACGGGAGTGCCACTGGTAGGACCGGGCAGGTCCAGGGTGGTACGCCATTGGGAATTACCCGCAGAAACCAGTGTGTGTGTGGGTGTGTGTGTGTGTGTGTGTGTGTGTGTGTGTGTGTGTGTGTGTGTGTGTGTGTGTGTGTGTGTGTGTGTGTGTGTGTGTGTGTGTGTGTGTGTGTGTGTGTGTGTGTGTGTTCTGCTCAAGTAACCTCTCCAACACTGAAGGCCTACTCAAGGAGGTTTCTAGTCGTGATGATGTCCAGACTGGTCTGGTCTGTGCCCGAGTTCCAATGTGTGAGTTGATTTGACACAACTGTCTGTCTGGGGTCAGTGCTGCACTTACTTCTGGACAATTGCTTCATAAAATATAATTCTCTTGACTTACTGCCTGTGGTGTTGTGCTTCCTTCCGTGTGTGTGCGCCGTCCATGCAGTCAAAAGGGGAGCTTTTTTAAAATGAATAAAAAATAAAGGAGGTAGCTTTCTTAAATGTTTTTTTTTTTTTTTTAATAAATAGGAAGGGATAGAAGGGATGTCAATAAAAAGAGGTTTTTTATTTTTTATTAAAAAAAGGGAAGCTTTTTAAATTAAAAAAAAAAGGGATAGCCCTGTTTCACTTGAAAAAAGGGTAAGCTTTGTTTTTTTTAATTAAATTAGAAAAAGGCGAAGCTTTTTGTTTTTAATTAAAAAAAAACAAGAAAAGTGAAAACTTTTTTAAATTAAAAAAAAAACAGGGGGAAGGATGTTTTATTTGTTTAATAAAAAAGGAAAGCTTTTTAAAGTTAAATAAAATAACCAAAAACATGGAAGCACTTTTTAATGTTTTTTTTAATTAATAAAACTAAAATAAAAGGAAAAGCTTTTTTTTTAATAAAAAAGTTATGTTATTGTTTTTTGTTAAAAAATAAAATGCTTTTTTATTAAAAAATGTAAAAAGGAACATTTTTCTCTCTAAAAAAGAGAAAGCTTTTTTCTTTTTTCTTTTTTTAAAAAAGGGAAGCATTTAAAAAAATGGGAACCTTTTTTTTCATTTAAATTTTTTTTTAAAAGGATACATTTTTTAATTTAAAAAAATGAATGCTTTCTTTTTTTATTAAAACTTAAAAAAAAAACAAACAAGGGGAAGCTTTTTGTTTTTTCATTAAAAAAATAAGAAAAGGGAAAAAAATATATTTTCTATGAGAAACAGAAGGAAAGCTTTTTTTTCTTAATAAAAAAGGGAAGCTTTTTAAAGTAAAAAATAAAAGATTTTTTTTCTTATTAAAAAACTAAAATAATAGGGATAGCTATTGTTTTTTTAAAAAAAAAGAAACATTTATTTTTTTAACTAAAACAAATTTAAAATTAAAATTAAAAAAGGAATGTTTTTTTTAAAATAAAAAAGAGAAAGATGTTTTCTTTTTTAAATAAAAAGGAGAACCTTTTTTATTTTTTTCAGTAAAAAAAAGAATTTATATTTTTTAATGAAAAAAAGGGTAAGATTTATTTTTTTAATTACAAAAAAAGGAGAAGCTTTTTTG
>NC_084741.1:13033114-13040614 GCF_033978785.1 Entelurus aequoreus
CACACACATTTATATATATATATATATATATATATATATATATATATATATATATATATATATATATATATATATATATATATATATATGCACACACATATATATATAAACCTATATATTTATAAATATATATATAAAGATACATATATGTGTATGTATATACACGTAAACATACATATATATATATACGAATAATTGGTTATAGCCTCGACAAGATTGTATATACAGTATATATATATATATATATATATATATATATATATATATATATATATATATATATATATATATATATATATATATATATTTATGTATATATATATATATTTATGTGTGTGTGTATATATATATATATATATATATATATATATATATATATATATATATACAATCTTCGAGGCTATAACCAATTATTACTGTATACATACACACACTCACACATATGTATATATATATATATATATATATATATATATATATATATATATATATATATATATATATATATATATATATATATATATATATATATATATATATATATATACATATATATATATGTGTATATATATATATATATATATATGTGTATATATATATATATATATATATATATATATATATATATATATATATATATATATATATATATATATATATACTGTCTGTGTGTGTGTGTATACAGTATAACAATCAGAATAGACCAGCAGTGTGCGTAAAGCCTAAATCTGACAGATGGTTCTCGCTCTGAAAAAACGATCCTATTAAAAATTAAGTACCGTACTTTCCAGACCATAGGGCGCACCGATTTATAAGGCGCACTGCCGATGAATGGTCTACTTTTGATCTTTGTTCATATATAGGGCGCACCGGATTATAGGGTGCAATAAAGGAGTCATATTTTTTTTTTTTTCTAAATGTAAAAGACTTCCTTGTGGTTTACATAACATGTAATGGTGGTTCTTTGGTCAAAATGTTGCATAGATGATGTTTTACACATCATCTTCAAGCCGCTTTCTGACAGTCTCTTCAGGATGCTCCGTTTTGTGGGCGGGTCTTATTTACGTGGCTCACCTTGGACAGCGTCTTCTCCCCGTCATCTTTGTTGTAGCGGTGTAGCGTGCAAGGACGGGAGTGGAAAAAGTGTCAAAAGATGGCGCTAACTGTTTTAATGACATTCGGACTTTACTTCAATCAATAACGGAGCAGCATCTCCTCATCCGGAAACAACAATGCCGGAAATGTGTCCCGTGAAAAAGCGTCCGACCGGAACTCTCTAATTACAAAAGTTCCTTGGTTGAATAATGTAAACTCACTATACCTGTATGTTTTAGTGCTTTCATGGCGAGTTTACTGACAGATATAAGATAGAACTTTACACTACTTTATATCAGAAATGGCAACAGTGGAGGATGAATGTCACATAACAAGAAGAGAGAGAAAAAGAAGATGCTTATCGACTACGGTGTCGCCACGGACTACAAAGGCGGACGCACACATTTTTTCAGGACTTATGCACATCCCAAATACAGATCAGCAGGTACCAAAAGGTAAGAAAAGATGCTTTTGCATAATATTGCGAAACAAAACGGCAGATAATATGTCTTACCTTATACACACGCCATAATAATACTCCTATGTTGAAGCACATCAATGGGTGTGGCTTCATAGCTTACCAAAGTCCTACTAAAACATTTTGATAGATTTTTGAGCTCTGTGGGTAATGTTCTATATTTTTTAATGGAACATATAAAATGTTTGTGTGGTTTACTTGAGTCATATTGCCATCATAGTGCAGCCTACACTTATCTCTTATGTTTGACTGCCATTTCCTGTTCACACTTATCATTACGTTCTGTACCAAATAAAATAGCTTCGAGGTACGTAAGCTCAACCAAACATATTCCTTACATTAGGCGCACTGGGTTATAAGGGCACACTGTCGAGTTTTGAGGGGAAAAAAGGATTTTAAGTGCACCTTATAATCCGGAAACTACGGTATATCCATTTAATCGGTTCTAGATACCAAGAAATTTGAACACAATCGCATTTAATTGTGCAGACCATCCATCTTCTTGCACTCGCCGGAGATCAAGTCTCAGGATCAGAAACCTGGGCAGAGAAGTCCAGACTTTCAGAGAAGTCCAGACTTTCCTTGTCCCGGCTTCTTAACTCATATCACAGTTCAGGCAGTTTATACGAGTCCAGCTGATGACGTATGGAGGTGTGGTTTAGTATATTTAATATACACTGATAGCATGTAAATAAACAAACAATATTAGGTCAGAGTTAATTTACTGAAAAGTAAGTCAATGAAAAACAAAGCAAAATAATATACAAAACAATATGATTTTTTTTTATTTTGTAATTCCTGGAATTTCGGAAAAAACTTTAATCTCTCCGAAAAAAACAAAAACAAAACATTTGCTGTCCCAATTAGAAGAAAGTTTTGAAGGTGCGATGGTCAAAAACGGCTGAAAAATGTGAACTGTGAAAACATTCCAGGACAAGGTAAACAAGGGCTTTGGAATACTGGAAATTCTGGGAATTCCTGGAATTTTTTTGAACTTGGAAAATGGTAGTTTTATTGTCCGATGTGAGATGAGTGTGTGGATGTTGGAAAGGTTCAAATCGAATGAGAAATGTGGGATATGCGGTAGATTCTATATTTCCCATTAATTGTCAATGGGGAGAAAATTACCAGAAATATCGGGAAAACAGGGAATTTTGGGTTTTGTGTTCGGCATATGTGAAGAGCAGTGTGGGTGGATGGTTGAAAGGTCGGAATCGGGTAAAAAATGCGTCAAAATTTGGTGAATTTTGGCCATTGTATAACAATAAATATGTCCATTCCTGGAAATTTGGAGATTTTGAGGAAAACGGGAATTTTTGAAAATATAGATAATACAACAATTTTCCTATACTATATGAATGGGTTGGTGTTGGAATTTTTCGAAACGGTTGAAAAATGTAGACGTAGTAACATTTTGAATTTTATTTGGTATTTCGGAATTCCTGGAATTTCTGAAAAAACTAAAATATTTTCGAAAAAAATAAAATAAAAGAGTTTGCTGTCCCAATTAGAAGAAAGTTTTGAAGGTGCGATGGTCAAAAACGGCTGAAAAATGTGAACTGTGAAAACATTCTAGGACAAGGTAAACAACGGCTTTGGAAAACCGGCAATTCTGGGAATTCCTGGAATTTTTTTGAACTTGGAAAATGGTAGTTTTATTGTCCGTTGTGAAATGAGTGTGTGGATGTTGGAAAGGTTCAAATCGAATGAGAAATGTGGGATATGCGGTAGATTGTATATTTCCCATTAATTGTCAATGGGGAGAAAATTACCAGAAATATCGGGAAAACAGGTAATTTTGGGTTTTGTGTTCGGCATATGTGAAGAGCAGTGTGGGTGGATGGTTGAAAGGTCGGAATCGGGCAAAAAATGTGTCAAAATGTGGTAAATTTTGGCCATTGTATAACAATAAATATGTCCATTCCTGGAAATTTGGAGATTTTGGGGAAAACAGGAATTTTTGAAAATATAGATCATACAACAATTTTCCTATATTATATGAATGGGTTGCTATTGGAAGTTTTCGAAACGGTTGAAAAATGTAGACGTAGTAACAGTTTGAATTTTATTTGGTATTTCGGAATTCCTGGAATTTCGGAAAAAAAAAAAAAAAAAATCGAAAAAAATAAAATAAAAGAGTTTGCTGTCCCAATTAGAAGAAAGTTTTGAAGGTGCGATGGTCAAAAACGGCTGAAAAATGTGAACTGTGAAAACATTCCAGGACAAGGTAAACAACGGCTTTGGAAAACCGGCAATTCTGGGAATTCCTGGAATTTTTTTGAACTTGGAAAATGGTAGTTTTGTTGTCCGAGGTGAGATGAGTGTGTGGATGTTGGAAAGGTTCAAATGGAATGAGAAATGTGGGATATGCGGTAGATTCTATATTTCCCATTAATTGTCAATGGGGAGAAAATTACCAGAAATATCAGGAAAACAGGGAATTTTGGGTTTTGTGTTCGACATATGTGAAGAGCAGTGTGGGTGGATGGTTGAAAGGTCGGAATCGGGTAAAAAATGCGTCAAAATTTGGTGAATTTTGGCCATTGTATAACAATAAATATGTCCATTCCTGGAAATTTGGAGATTTTGGGGAAAACGGGAATCTTTGAAAATATAGATAATACAACAATTTTCCTATACTATATGAATGGGTTGGTGTTGGAATTTTTCAAAACGGTTGAAAAATGTAGACGTAGTAACAGTTTGAATTTTATTTGGTATTTCGGAATTCCTGGAATTTCTGAAAAAACTAAAATATTTTCGAAAAAAATAAAATAAAAGAGTTTGCTGTCCCAATTAGAAGAAAGTTTTGAAGGTGCGATGGTCAAAAACGGCTGAAAAATGTGAACTGTGAAAACATTCCAGGACAAGGTAAACAACGGCTTTGGAAAACCGGCAATTCTGGGAATTCCTGGAATTTTTTTGAACTTGGAAAATGGTAGTTTTGTTGTCCGAGGTGAGATGAGTGTGTGGATGTTGGAAAGGTTCAAATCGAGTGAGAAATGTGGGATATGCGGTAGATTCTATATTTACCATTCATTGTCAATGGGGAGAAAATTATCAAAAATATCAGGAAAACGGGAAATTTCGGCTTTTGTGTTTGACATATGTGAAGAGCAGTGTGGGTGGATGGTTGAAAGGTCGGAATTGGGTAAAAAATGCTGCAAAATTTGGTGAATGTTGGCCATTGTTGTTATGTTTACAGGGGGAGTTAAGACGGCACAGACACAAGGGGGCAGTATAGCCTTATGTATTCATTATACTGTATATATTCACTATATATATATATATAATAATCAAACAATAATACTATCAACTAGGGTATGGAGTGTGACTGAGCCAAAAGTGTGACTATCCCCCCCTCCGACAGCGGATGCCAGACGCTTCCTGCCGACAGAAGAATAGTCACCACGGGTGGGATGAGGGCGTCCAGGCAGCGGGTAAATTATTCCTCCCCTATATCATAGCTAAACATTCCCTTCCAGGATTGATGATCTGGGCTAGAAACATTTTCCATGGCAGAGAGCGAAGTAAATGACAATGTGAGCGGGGCCAAAGTCACTGTGGGCGGGGCCAAGGAAACTGCCGTCCGGTCCCTAATTCATTGGCCAGAACGTACTGTTATGTTTACAGGGGGAGTTAAGACGGCACAGACACAATGGGGGTTATGAGCGGCCGTGGGCGTGTGGAATGCGCATTGGTATGCGCACGAGCCGTGACAATTGTATAACTATAAATATGTCCATTCATTTAAATGGGAATTTCCTGGAAATGTTGAGATTTCGGGGAAAACGGGAGTTTTTAATAATACATAATTTTTCTTGGAAGATTATGAATGGGTTGGTGTTGGAGTTTTTTGATATTGTCGAAAAATTTAGACCTAGAGTTTGAATTTTAATTTGTAATTCGAAATTCCTGCAACTTCGGGAAAACCGGAAATTTTTGCGAAAAACAAAAACAAAAAAATTTTGCTGTCTCAATTAATAGAATGTTTTGAAGGTGGAATGGTCAAAAACGGCTGAAAAATGTGGACTTAGCTTCTTAGCATTAGCATTCTGTTCACTCGTGTTGAGGCGTTCGACAGCACAGACCGCCACATGAAAAAAGTTTCAGGCAGGAACCCCAGAAGTTTCCTGAAGAACTAAATCTACCCGGGTAGTTTTTTAGTGGAAACACAGGAAGAACTTGATTTACCCGGGTAAGTGGGGCAGGGCAGTTCCTGTCAAAGTTCCTGCGCTGGAAAAGAGCCTATTGTCTCAGCGCGTTCAATAGATCGCAACTGGACCGTTTGGTTTGTCTTAGAAGACATTTCGCCTCTCGTCCAAGTAGGCTTCAACAGTTCATGCTCATAGACTTAGATTGGTCAGATTTAGTCTTAGACTTAGATTGGTCACATCTAGTCTTAGACTTAGATTGGTCAGGTTTAGTCTTAGACTTAGATTGGTCAGACCTATTTTTAGACTTACATTGGTCAGATCTCGTCTAGCGGCTGGTGCCAAACCCCAAATATTCAAACTCCTAAACCAGGAGGATGTGCCTGGGTAAGGATGGTTTCACCCTATGGTAGTGAGAAAAACAGCTGTTTTGATACAAAAGAGCAATCCTAATGATCTGACCCATCTAAGTCTAAGATTAGATGTGACCAATCTAAGACTAAGACTAGATTTGACCAATCTAAGTCCAAGACTAGATCTGACCAATCTAAGTCTAAGTCTAGATGTGACCAATCTAAGTCTAAGACTAGATCTGACCAATCTAAGTCTAAGAGCACGAACTGATTAAGTCTACTCGGATGAGAGGCGAAACGTCTTCAAAGACAAACCAAACAGTCCAGTCGCGATCGATTGAATGCTCTGAGATGACAATGACCTGATGAATGAGAACATTCATAGACAAAAGGGCCTATTGTCTCTCCAATGTGTCCTGGGTCTTACCGGAGGTCTCCTACCAGTCGGACGTGCCCTGAGCACTTCCTAATGGAGGTCTACGGGTTAGGGGATTCCGACTAGAAGCTTCAACTGGCTCCTCTTGGTGTGTAGAAGTGACAAAGCTTCTCACCCTTCTCAGGTTACTTGTGAATCCTAAAAACCAAACACTTCCAGAGCGGTGGATCATAAGACTTGGACCAGTTATTTGACCCACCGGCTGTCACAATACTGGACTTCTGCTTGTGAGGTCATGTCAACGATATCGTGGGTTGCTCTCTCTCAGTCGTCCTCAGACGGAGTCTCCAATCAATCTGGTTCTCCATACACCCGGCCAGCTCCGTAGAGCTTTCAGCTCCTGCATCTTTCTTCAGGATATCCACGTACATTAGCGCGGGACGTCCTCGCGATCAATGCCCGTGCGGTTGGTTCCCATAGGACCAGCCTGTTGGCTGGGAGCTCCCGATGTCTGTGGCAGTGGCCAGCCTCATCCTCCTAGCTGTTACCTTCTTGCTGAGCCTCGGCAGTTGCCCGTACAGGTCCTTATTGGTGATGTGGATGTTCTGGTCCACATTCAGAACAGCTCGAATCATTCTGGTGTAGCACCCATCTAGGGACTTCTGCAGGGTGGGTGTCAGGGTCCAGCTTTCACAGCCATACAGGAGGACAGACTCCACAGTGGCGTGGAATAGACTCAGCTTTATGTGTCGGGGCAGATTCGAGCACCACACTCTTGAGACACCGTTCAGGGCCCTCCACGCTAGTGCCTTCCTGACCTAAAGGTCTTGTTCTGTGGAGTTCATCCAGGAACCCAAGTACTTGAAGTCATTGACCTCTCGCAGAGCGCTGCCATCTGATGTTGTTATTGGCAGGTGGTCCATAGTCCATGGTGATTACCTCAGTCTTCAGTCTCCTTTTGCGTGGGTGGAGCAAAGATACGGGACATCAATGACCTGAAGCAAGAGATCACTGATACCATTGACGAAGCGATGCTACAACTTA
>NC_084741.1:13045614-13058114 GCF_033978785.1 Entelurus aequoreus
ATATATATATCCATACATTGGCCCCCGGACACATTTTTTTAACCCAATACGGCCCCAGGGTCAAAAAGTTTGGGGACCCCTGGATTAAAGTGTTGATATTAGCAGAATGAGGACAATAAAACATAATCCAACATGATACATAGAACACAATAAAAATAAAGAATATAAAAAGTTAAAAAGTGTCAACAATCAACATATTTCTGTCAGAAATAAACATGAGACATATATCATTTGTCCAGCAATTCCATTTCTGAGCTGATGAATGCTCCTGCAAAACCAACTGTTTTCTAGATCGCGCTTCAAATAGTCCAAAGAAAATGTATGTTTGTGTGCTGTGTGTTCAGAGCATAGCAAAACAACACAGCTCGGAGTGTGATGTCATGGGTGTTGTGATGGTACCGGGTAGAAGGAGACGGCACTGAGGCTGGGAGAGCGTTTAGCCTGGGGCGTATTTATTCCAAAAAAAAGGAAAATTCTATATTTATATATAAATATATATATAAAATTATATATATATAATTTACATAATATATTATATTGTATAATATATTATGATATTATATTACATATTAAATATTATATTACATATATCAATATATGTATATATCAGATGTGTATGTAACCAAACAGGAAATGGGTGTCAGACTATGTGTAGAATTTAACTGGAGGGTTTTACCGTAAGTGTTGGAGGTGCGTGTTGAGAGGAGCGGTGCTGTAGGACAAGGGCAAGGCAGGCAGGGTTTGTCCAGGGGCGGAAGCGTGGTCGGGAGGCAGGAGAGAGTCGTCGTAGTCCGGGGGCAAGCGAGGAGTCGAGAACCAGGAAGCACGAGGAAGACAGGGAAGATCCAGGAGCGCACGACACACAGCGTGACTCGGGGACGCACACAGGGAGGGTACGATGTACAGATTGCTACGTTCTGGCAAAGGATCTCTGGTGGCGGTTGTTTAAGTAGCCGTCCCTCTCATCAGTGCCGGGTGTGTTGATTGAAGATGGAACGCAGCTGCCTGCAGCAGCTTGAGTGACGCGCGCGCTAGCGCGCTTGGAGGTGCGCTCAGCGCGGCTCCCAGATGATTGCGCACTAGTGTGCGTCTGGGCCGTGACAGGTGTGCGGGTAATGAGTGTCTCCATGGTCACAAGTGCTAACACACACAAAATCCTCATTTAAATATGTACAGTTTTCTACTTTGTACGCGTTATTTGGATCTTAGAAGAGCAGACCCTCTACAGTTCTTCCTGTAATCATAGTGTCACTCCATAGTTGTTGTTTGCACACTGGTAGGTGACTCACCAGGTTGCAAGTCCTTGTTGCAAGTCCTTGTTGCAAGTCCTTGGGCAGACTGGGCATTTAGCAAATCATGCTGAGAGAAAGTTCTTCTCTTTCTCTTTTCTTCCCTTTTTTCTTGTTTCCCCTGATGGCATTCCAGTTCTTCATTTCAGATGGTGCCGAGAACAATGAAACGCCTCCAAACCGCAACCGGTGGCTGGATTGTGTCGACCAAATAACAACAATACCACATCTGGTGAGATCGCACTTCAAATTATCTTTATATGGCGGTGGTTGGTCGCCCTGTGTCCATTTTACCAAAATATATGAATGGGAATGAACAAGTTACTTGGGCAGATCATGATTACTTACAAGTATGTTTTTTAAATTTATTTTATTTAATTATTTTTATTGTTTTATTTCCCTTTTTATTAGATTTTTAAAATATTGATTGAATTAGCATTGCTTTTTTTATACAATTTGTTTATTTATTTATTATTTATTTTATTAAAATGTTCTATTCAATTTTGTATTCTTATTTATTGATTTGGATTATCTTTATATCAGTTTGGTTGGTCGCCCTGTGTCTGTTTTATGAACGTGTAAATGGGAATAAACTATGGAAGTAGAATTGTCTCACATCAACTTATATATATCAATGTGATATTAATAAATATACAAATACAAATACAAATGTGATATACAAATAAATAAATAATTTGTATAAATAAACGCGTATTTGTAAATATATTTTTGAAATTTGAAAATATATACAAGTAAAATGTATAAATATAAAAATGTGACATAAAAATAAATCAAGAATTTGTATAAATAAAAATGTATTTTTAAATATATTTTTGAGATTTGAATATAAATATGCTTGATTTTGTATTTGTATTTGTATTTGAATTGAATTTGCATATGTGGATCGCTTTTTTGCTTTTGTGCCGATGAGACATTCCTCCCACAAACCCGATGCACAAATAAATGTGACCTACACACTCCCCTGAACAACCAGCAGAGGGCACTGCAGCCAGAGCGGTCTGGGTCACAGAGCGTTATATGCATTATATGTACATTGTCTGGAGTTCTCTGGACAAAAACAATTGACGTCTTTACAGAGAGAACGCACAACGGGCCTGAGCTAGCTAATGTTAGCGTTGTATTAGCTAATGCTAATTTATCCAGTTAATCTGAAAGACCGTGCTAGCTGTTTATTTAATTGTATCAATGCCGTTTAATGACCTTGTAGATACTGATCTTTTATCAGTGCAATGTGTGTCAAATCATCCCAAAAGTCATGACGTGATATGACCCTACCTAGTGTGCCTCTGGTCGGCTCGCCAGTGTCTGACCATGTCTGCACACTCTGGCTGCAGTGCCCTCTGCTGGTTTTTCAGGGGAGTGTGTAGGTCACATTTATTTGTGCATCTGGTTTGTGGCAGGAATGTCTCATCGACACAAAAGCAAAAAAGCGATCCACATATGCACATTCAATACAAATACAAATACAAAATCAAGCATATTTATATTCAAATCTCAAAAATATATTTAAAAATACGCGTTTATCTATACAAATTGTTGTTTTATTTGTACGTCACATTTTTATATTTATAAATTGTATTTGTATATATTTTCAAATCTCAAAAATATATTTACAAATACGTGTTTATTTATACAAATTATTCATTTATTTGTATTTGTATTTTTATATTTATTAATATATGCATATGTGTTAATATCGTATTAATATATATATATATATATATATATATATATATATATATATATATATATATATATATATATATATATATATAAGTTGATGTGAGACAATTCTACTTCCATAATAAACAAGTTACTTGGGCAGTCAATAAATACATAGAAGTTTTTGTTTTATTTAATTTATTTATTTTAATTTTTTACTTAGATTTTATTTTGTTTTTTCATTGGTATCCTTGTATTTATCCATGCATGTATGTATTTTTTGTTTTATGTTTTATTTTAGTCATTTAAACGTTGTATTTATTTATTTTTTATTTATTTGAATTATATATATATTTTTTTTAATTCTTATTTATTTAATTTGTTTTATTACAAGTTACATAGGTAGACGGTGATTTAAATGATCCATACATCACTTTTGTTGGTCGCCCTGTGTCTGTTTTATGAACGTGTAATTGGGAATAAAATTGGGCAGACAATTGTTACTTACAATTTTAATTCTATTTTTTTTTTAACTTTTATTTTTATTTATTAGGAATCAGTGTTAATTTGACAGAAGTTTTTAATTCAGTTTTAGTCATCGTCTTTTGTCGAAAATGTATTTTAGTTTTTGACCCATTTTAGTCATGTAAGTTTATTTAGTTTTAGTCAACTCGACTCATTGACATTTTACTCGATTACAGTCAATTTCGTAGACTTAAAAGAGCCGATCAAAAAGACCTGAGTCGTTCGCGAACGTCCCATCTCTGTAGACTTGGTCTAAACCAGAGATGGCAGCCATCAGTGGTTTTGCTGGACTCAGCAAAGCCTGGTAAGGAATGCAAGGGAAGAGCATCCACAAAGTGGGTCTAAAAGTGATTTATTGTCTTCAGTGGACACGATGCCCTTGTCTCGCCACTATTTGTTGTAGGAGTTTGATCAACAGCGAAACAATTATGTGGCGAGTGCTTGTTCACACTTAGTTAGTCGCTGGTGTTGACGCTGCCTCGTCGCCTGCCAAATGTGTCCTCTGACCGTCACGCAGGTTTGTTGCTTTCCTGCCAAAAACCAAGCAGACTCGGTTTAAAAAAATTAAATTGCATGGCAAAACAAAAAAAAACAATCCAACGTTTCCCAACAGAAAACCAGTTTGAGCAAAGAGCATCTTTGGAGAAAAACACCCCAAAAAAATACACCATTGCATCATGAAATTAAAATATCAGAGCACTAGTAAGCAAGGGTGTCCAAACCACGGCCTGCGGGCCAATCCCAGAGCCTTCAATTTGGCCCACGAGGGGCCACTAGTTTAACATGCAATCTGGCCGGAAGATTAATGGACACTTAATTGCCATCTTCTTGTGGTTGACTCAGTCCAATGACCAATAAACGTAATTTATTCTAACCTGATGCACAGCGTTTTTCTTTTATGAGCTAATCCAAACAACCTTCCCTAGTCACGGTGCAAAAAAAAAATGTAACCGGCACAATAAGACAACAAACATGGTCGCACATAACACATGACTCAGTCCAGTGACCAATGAGCGTCATTTATTCTAACCTGATGCACAGCGTTTAGTTTTATGACCTAATCCAAACAACCTTCCCTAGTCACGGTGCAAAAAAAAATGTTTTAACCGGCACAAAAAGACAACAAACATGATTGCACATAACACATGGGTCAGTCCAGTGACCAATAAGCATAATTTATTGTAACCCAATGCACAGCGTTTAGTTTTATGACCTAATCCAAACAACCTTCCCTAGTCACGGTGCAAAAAAAAAAAAAAAAAAATTTAACCGGCACAAAAAGACAACAAAGATAGTTGCACATAACACATGACTCAGTCCAGTGACCAATAAGCGTCATTTATTCTAACCTGATGCACAGTGTTTCGTTTTATGACCTAATTCAAACAACGTTCCCTAGTCACGGTGCAAAAAAAAAGTAACCCGCACAAAAAGACAACAAACGTGGTTGCACATAACACATGACTCGGTCTAGTGACCAATAAGCATCATTTATTGTAACCTGATGTACAGCGTTTATTTTCATGACCTAATCCAAACAACCTTCCCGAGTCACAGTGCAAAAAAAAACATTTAACCGGCACAAAAAGACAACAAACGGGATCGCACATAACACATGACTCAGTCCAGTGACCAATAAGCGTAAATTATTCTAACCTGATGCACAGCATTTACTTTTATGACCTAATCCAAACAACCTTACCTAAAAAAAATTGTGTAAGTGTAAAACATTTTTTTAAGCGATTAAGAATTGTTAAAGAAAAATAATGCCATTAACCAAAAAAATGTTTTTGTTTTGTTTTGTTTTAATCGATTTAGAACTGTTACAAAGAGTATAATAGCGATTAATCCAAAAATAGAAGTTTTTATTTTTTTCATATGATCGATTAAGAATTGTATAATCGATTAAGAAACATTACAAAAAAATATTGCAATTAATCTAAAAATGTATTTAAAAAAAAAAAACAATTAACAATCGTTACAAGGAAAAAAAATCATGATTAATCTAAAAATATTTTTCTTTTTTTTTTTGGATTAAGAATCGTTACAAAGAAAAATAATGCCATTAATCCAAAAACAATTTTTGTTTTGTGTTTTGTTTTAATCGATTAAGAACCGTTACAAAGAGTATAATAGAGATTAATCCAAAAATAGATGTTTTTATTTTTTTCGTATGATCGATTAAGAATTGTATAATCGATTAAGAATCGTTACAAAAACAAATTGCAATTAATCTAAAAATTTTATTTTAAAATAATTTATCAATTAAGAATCGTTACAAGGAAAAAAAATCACGATTAATCTAAAAATCAATTTATTTTTTAAAAATCGATTAAGAATCGTTACAAAGAAAAATAATGCCATTAATCCAGAAATCAATGTTTTTGTTTTGTTTTAATCGATTTAGAAACCGTTAAAGAGTATATTAAAGATTAATCCAAAAATAGATTTATTTATTTATTCGTATAATTGATTAAAAATAATTGTATGATCGATTAAGAATCTGTCATGTCTTTTGATCATGTTTTGTTTGGCTATATTCTGTTTGGTTTTTGGACTCCTTTAGTTTCTGTTTACGCTCTATTGTTTTGTCACCATGGCAACCCATTAGTTTTCACCTGATTCATTTGGACTCCCGCACCTGATTTGTTTTGACTTACGCACCTGTTGTCAATCATGACATATTATTTAAGCTTGTAGTTGCCAGGCAGCCGGCCTGGCGACATGACCCTTATTACCCCTGATATTATGTACCATGCTCTGTGCTGACCTGTATTCATTCCATAGTTTATGCTTCATGCCATGCCACGTTAAGTTTGTTTTTTTCATGTCACAGTTAGCGAGTTTTGTTTCATGTCCATAGTTTACGTTATAGTGTTAGTCTTTGTTCCCTGCGTTAAGTTTGTGTCTCCGCCTTGTGCGCGCCATTTGTTTGTTCTTTTTATAGTCATAATTAAACATGTTTTACCTTCGAGCCAAATCTGCTATAGTCCGTTTGCACCACGGGAAAACATTCATCACAGTCCACGTCTTGGCAGAATCGTTAGCAAAACGAATTGCAATTAATCTAAAATTGTATTAATAAAATAAAATAAAATCAATTAAGAATAGTTACAAGGAAAAAAAATCACGATTAATCTAAAAAAATGTTTTGCTTTTTTTAATCGATTAAGAATCGTTACAAAAGAAAAATAATGCCATTAATCCAAAAATCTATTTTTGTGTTTTGTTTTAATCAATTTAGAACCGTTACAAAGAGTATAATAGCAATTAATTAAAAAAATAGATGTTTTTATTGATTCATATATTCGATTAGGAATTGTATAATCAATTAAGAATCGTTACAAAAACAAATTGCAATTAATCTAAAAATGTATTTTTAAAAAAATCAAGAATCGTTACAAGGAAAAAAATCACAATGAATCTAATATATATATATATTTTAAATCGATTAAGAATTGTTACAAAGAAAAATAATTCCATTAATCCAAAAAACGATTTTTGTTTTGTTTTAATCGATTTAGAACCGTTACAAAGAGTATAATAGCGATTAATCCAAAAATATATTTTTTTATTTTTTCGTACGATAGATTAAGAATTGTATAATCGATTAAGAAACGTTACAAAAACAAATTGCAATTAATTTAAAAATGTATTTCAAAAAAAATTAATCGGTTAAGAATCGTTACAAGGAAAAAAATCCCAATCTAAAAATCTTTTTTTATTTTATTTTTATCGATATAGAATCGTTACAAAGAAAAATAATGCCATTAATCCAAATAATTTTTTTTGGGGGGGGGGGGTTGTTTTAATCGATTTAGAACCGTTACAAAGAGTATAATAGCGATTAATCCAAAAAAATGTTTTTATTTTTCCGTATGATTGAATCGTTACAAAAACAAATTGCAATTAATCTAAAAATGTATTTAAAAAAAACACAAATCAATTAAGATCGTTCCAAGGAAAAAAAATCACGATTAATCTAAAAAAAAATTATTATTTTTTTGTATCGGTTAAGAATCGTCACAAAGAAAAATAATGCCATTTATCCAAAAATAAAAAATGTTTTGGTTTTGTTTTAATCGATTTAGAATGTTACAAAGAGTATAATAGCGATTTTTGACAAAAATATATATTTTTTTTTTTTGCTATGATCAATTAAGAATTGTATAATCGATTAAGAAACGTTACAAAAACAAATTGCACTTAATTTAAAAATGTATTTAAAAAGAAAAAATCAAGTATCGTTACATGGAAAAAAATCACAATTAATGTAAAAATCTTTTTTTTTTTATCGATTAAGAATCGTTAGAAAGAAAAATAATGCCATTAATCCCAATAAAAACATTTTTGGGGGTTTTGTTTTAATCGATTTAGAACCGTTACAAAGAGTATAATAGCGATTAATCCAAAATTATATTTTTTTATTTTTTCGTATGATCGATTAAGGATCGTTACAAAATAAATTGCAATTAATCTAAAAATGTATTTTAAAAAAACAATTTATTTAAGAATCGTTCCAAGGAAAAAAAATCACGATTAATCTAAAAATCTGTCACACCGTGGTGAGGGAAGTCCTGTTTTGGGGTTGTCTGGCACATTTCCTGTTTTATTTTGAAAATTCTAATCCTCCTCTCGTTTCAGGCCACTTGCCCTTCCTCCTGTGTCACTGGTCTGATGTCTCTCCTGATTGCCTGATTGTGCCCACCTGTGTCACCCTCCCTCATGTGCATATAGTCCTCGTCTTCCCCTGTCTTGTTGCCAGAGTATATCGTCTCGCTACGTACCTCCTGCCTAGTCCACAGCCTTGTTCACAGCCATCAACCAAGTTTGATAAGTATTGTCTCGCTTTGTTTATTGATTCCTTTGTTCCCTCTGAGAGAGTGATTTTCTTTTGCTAAGTTTTTTGGGTCAAGTCTTTTTGTATCAATTTTCATAGTGCCTTGTCTTCCTTTTTTTTCCCCTCCTTCTGGAGCACTTTTAGTTTTCAGGCTTCTCAAATACTTTATACATACTTTCTGTTTATAGCGTCTCAACTTTTTAGCATGAGAGAATTTCCTTTTTGTAGATTATTATAGATTGTTGTTTTTTTTTTTTGTGTATTCGACTCCTAGAACTTTTTGGCTATTGCCTGTTCCTCCTTATGGAGTGATTTTCTGTTTATTGCCTTATGTCCTATGCTAATACCCTATTGGTGCTTGAATATATCTTAGATAGATTTTGTAGCCACTTTCTTTAATCACTCTGTCCTAGAGATAGCAAGGAATTATTTAAATAAAGGTCTGGGTCAATTGTCACTCCTCTGCATCTGAGTCCTCATTTACGCCAAGACATAACAAAATATTTTCTTTCTTTTTTTATCGATTAAGAATTGTTACAAAGAAAAATAATGCCATTAACCCAAAAAACAATGTTTTTGTTTTGTTTTAATTGATTTAGAACCGTTACAAAGAGTATAATAGCGAGTAATCCAAAAATATATTTTTTTTTTTTCGTATGATCGATTAAGAATTGTATAATCGATTAAGAAATGTTACAAAAACAAATTGCAATTAATTAAAAAAAAGTATATATAAAAAAAATTGATCAAGAATCATTACAAGGAAAAAAAATCACAATTAAACTAAAAATCTTATTATTATTTTTTATCAATTCAGAATCGTTACAAAGAAAAATAACGCCATTAATCCAAAGATAATATTTTTTGGGGGGGTTTTGTTTTAATCGTTTTAGAACCGTTACAAAGAGTATATTAGCGATTAATCCAAAAATAGATTTTTTTTATTTTTTCGTGTGATCGATTAAGAATTGTATAATCAGTTAAGAAGGGTTACAAAAACAAATTGTAATTAATTTAAAAATGTATTTAAAAAAAAAAAAATCAACTAAGAATTGTTACAAGTAAAAAAAAATCACGATTAATCTAAAAATAGTTTGTTTTTGCTTTTTATCGATTAAGAATCGTTACAAAGAAAAATGCCATTTATCCAAAAAAAAAAAAAATTTGGGTTTTGTTTTAATCGATTTAGAACCGTTACAGAGTATAATAGGGATGAATCCAAAAACAGATTTTTTTTAATTTTTCCTATAATCAATTAAGAATTGTATAATCGATTAAGAATCGTTACAAAAACCAATTAAAATTAATCTAAAAATGTATTTTATTTTTTAATTTAATCAATTAAGAATCGCTACAAGGAAAAAAAAATCACGATTAATCTAAAAATCGATTTAAAAAAAAAAAAAAAAAATGTTTTAATAGATTAGGAATCATGACAAAGAAAAAAAACGAAAATAAATTTAAAACACCCCTACAAAATGGATGAATGAAACGTTCGCACACAGAGACATACTCGGCTCCATCTCAACGTTGGTCAATCAAAAAGTTTGCAAATAGAGAGGTTGCTAAATTGAGGTTCTATTGAACATGTTTCACGCTACAAACTAGCCGTCACTCCAGTCCACTTCAAGATACTCTTTCCAAGTACGTTGGAACATTTTCAAAAAGTATTTAAAACTTAGCGTCACGCGCCACGATAGCGTTCGTGATACGACAAATGAAGAGCCGACGTCCTCCAGCCTCACGTTGAAGTCAGTCATGGTTCTATCAGCTGCTTTTCTGCACGATTAACGCTGAGTCGACATTTATCATTGTCAGACAGGGCATGTTCACACTACTATTTTACTGATGACAACACACACACACACACACACACACACACTTATCTCACTTGCTGACACTATTTTGCTCTCTAACAATCTTGCTAATTATAATTGGTAATTAATTCTCTGCCAGTGTCCTCATCAGGAGAGGAATAACCTACATTTACATTAATTAGACCTTCGGCCCCCTCGTCTCTCCGTCCCACTCCAATCCACACCGTTGTCCCTGCCTGCCCGCGTCCTTGCCCTCTTCCCGTCCCGCATCCCTTCCCTTGGCCCTGCCCTCGTTCCAGTCCCAAACCAGGGGCCTCATGTAATAAGAGTTGCATGCATTTTCCTGCTTAAAAACCGACGTTCAAATCCAAAAACGGTGTGTGCAAATAAAAATTCAGATGCACAAATTGCAGAAGTCCAAGCACATTTGTTTTTTTGTTTTTTACATCGATATCAACTTGAAATTAGGCCACGCCCCCTCGTAAATACACAAATCATAGTGAGAGTCGTGGTGTGGCACCTTCTGAGAAAAAAATGCGTCTTTCGACGGAGCGATTACCAGCCTGTCATTGCCACGTCTCCAAGAACTGAACACAAGGGGGGCTGGAAAAAAATTAATCGATGTTTAGGTTAACGACATTTCTTATTTATAACGATTCTTAATATATTAAAAAAAAAAAAAAAAAAATTCCCACTCAGGCAAATTATATTGTAGATGTACATCAGGGGTCACCAACCTTTTTGAAACCAAGAGCTACTTCTTGGGTACTGATTAATGCAAAGGGCTACCAGTTTGATACACACTTAAATAAATTGCCAGAAATAGCCAATTTGCTCAATTTACCTTTAACTCCTGTTATTATTAATAATTGATATTTACACTTAATTGAACGGTTTAAAAGAGGAGAAAACACGAAAAAAATGATAATTAAATTTTGAAACATAGTTTATCTTCAATTTCGACTCTTTAAAATTCAAAATTCAACCGAAAAAAAAGAAGAGAAAAACTAGCTAATTCGAATCTTTTTGAAAAAATTTTAAAAAGATTTTATGGAACATCATTAGTAATTTTTCCTGATTAAGATTAATTTTAGAAGTTTGATGACATGTTTTAAATAAATTGGACCAGCTATATTTCTAACAAAGACAAATCATTATTTCTTCTAGATTTTCCAGAACAAAAATTTTAAAAGAAATTCAAAAGACTTTGAAATAAGATTTAAATTTGATTCTACAGATTTTCTAGATTTGCCAGAATAATTTTTTTGAATTCTAATCATAAGTTTGAAGAAATATTTCACAAATATTCTTCGTCGAAAAAACAGAAGCTAAAATTAAGAATTAAATTAAAATGTATTTATTATTCTTTACAATAAAAAATCATTTTTAAGGTTGTATTTTTTCTCTAAAATGGTCTTTCTGAAAGTTATAAGAAGCAAAGTAAAAAAAAATGTATGAATTTATTTAAACAAGTGAAGACCAAGTCTTTGAAATATTTTCTTGGATTTTCAAATTCTATTTGAGTTTTGTCTCTTAGAATTAAAAATGTCGAGACCAGCTTGCTAGTAAATAAATAAAATTTAAAAAATAGAGGCAGCTCGCTGGTAAGTGCTGGTATTTGAGCTATTTTTAGAACAGGCCAGCGGGCTACTCATCTGGTCCTTACGGGCTACCTGGTGCCCGCGGGCACCGCGTTGGTGACTCCTGATGTAGATCGAGGGTGTCCAAACTCAGTGCCGCTGGCGTCTTCGATTTGGCCCAACGAGACGTTGCAAGTGTAACAAAGAATCGAGCCGCAGGGAGATATCAATTGATTTCAAAAGTCGCTCTGTATGCTGCTGCTTTGTCGCCATCTTGTGGACAACATGAGTGATTCAAAGCAATTATCACGCATTGAATGTAACATTTGCAGCATTTACTTATTTGATCCGATGCAAACAACCTTCCCTAGTCCATCCATCCATCCATGTTAAGGTTGGAGGAGGGAGTTGTGACGGCACAGAACCACAAGGGGGAAATATTGCTATATATATATATATATATATCCATCCATCCATGTTATGGTTGGAGGAGGGAGTTGTGACGGCACAGAACCACAAGGGGGAAATATTGCTATATATATATATATATATATATATATATATATATATATATATATATATATATATATATATATATATATTTAATTAAACAACAAGGAATGTTGTGTGACAAAAATCCAAGAGTGTGTATAGTGTAAGACTATGTGTAGGAATTAATTGCTGAGTGTTTACCAGAAGTGATGAGTGAGAGGCGGAAGATCAGGAGGACAAGTGAGCTCGGAGGTCCGTGAGACGAGCAGGAAGT
>NC_084741.1:13063114-13128114 GCF_033978785.1 Entelurus aequoreus
TTTAACCCAAAAGTTCAGTTATGACAACTTAATGTTGAGTTATTCCAAACCAAATTATTGGGTTGAAATATTTAACCAAAAAGTTGAGTTATAATAACTCAATGTTGGGTTCTTCCCAACCAAACTATTGGGTTGAATTATTGAACCAAAAAGTTGAGTTATGATAATTTAATGTTGAGTTATTCCCAACCAAACTATTGGGTTGAATTATTTAACCCAAAATTTGAGTTATAACTTAATGTTGGGTTATTCCCAACCAAACTATTGGGTTCAATTATGTAACCCAAAAGTTCAGTTATGACAACTTAATGTTGGGTTATTTCCAACCAAACTATTGGGTTCAATTATTTAACCCAAAAGTTCAGTTATGACAACTTGATGTTGAGTTATTCCAAACCAAATTATTAGGTTGAAATATTTAACCAAAAAGTTGAGTTATAATAACTCAATGTTGGGTTATTCCCAACCAAACTATTGGGTTGAATTATTGAACCAAAAAGTTGAGTTATGATCATTTAATGTTGAGTTATTCCCAACCAAACTATTGGGTTGAATTATTTAACCCAAAATTTGAGTTATAACTTAATGTTGGGTTATTCCCAACCAAACTATTGGGTTCAATTATTTAACCAAAAAGTTCAGTTATGACAACTTAATGTTGAGTTATTCCAAACCAAATTATTGGGTTGAAATATTTAACCAAAAAGTTGAGTTATAATAACTCAATGTTGGGTTATTCCCAACCAAACTATTGGGTTGAATTATTGAACCCAAAAGTTGAGTTATGATAACTTAATGTTGGGTAATTCCCAACCAAACTATTGGGTTGAATTATTTAACCCAAAAGTTGAGTTATGATAACTTAATGTTGAGTTATTCCCAACCAAATTATTGGGTTGAGTTATTGAACCAAAAAGTTGAGTTATGATAACCTAGAGGCCTACTGAAATGAGATTTTCTTATTTAAACGGGGATAGCAGATCCATTCTATGTGTCATACTTGATCATTTCGCGATATTGCCATATTTTTGCTGAAAGGATTTAGTAGAGAACATTGACGATAAAGTTCGCAACTTTTGGTCGCTGATAAAAAAAAGCCTTACCTGTACCGGAAGTAGCGTGACGTCACAGGTTGTGGAGCTCCTCACATCTGCACATTGTTTACAATCATGGCCACCAGCAGAGAGAGCGATTGGGGCCGAGAAAGTGACGATTTCCCCATTAATTTGAGCGAGGATGAAAGATTTGTGGATGAGGAAAGTGAGAGTGAAGGATTAGAGGGCAGCGATTCAGATAGGGAAGATGCTGTGAGAGGCGGGTGGGACCTGATATTCAGCTGGGAATGACTACAACAGTAAATAAACACAAGACATATATATACTCTATTAGCCACAACACAACCAGGCTTATATTTAATATGCCACAAATTAATCCCGCATAACAAACACCTCCCCCCTCCCGTCCATATAACCCGCCAATACAACTCAAACACCCGCACAACACACTCAATCCCACAGCCCAAAGTACCGCTCACCTCCGTAAAGTTCATACAGCACATATATTTCCCCAAAGTTACGTACGTGACATGCACATAGCGGCACGCACGTACGGGCAAGCGATCAAATGTTTGGAAGCCAAAGCTGCGTGCTCACGGTAGCGCGTCTGCTATCCAACTCAAAGTCCTCCTGGTAAGAGTCTATGTTGTCCCAGTTCTCCACAGGCCAATGGTAAAGCTTGACTGTCATCGTTCGGGAATGTAAACAATGAAACACCGGCTACGACGTAGCCGCTACGTGTTTGTGTTGCTGCAGCCGGCCGCTAATACACCGCTTCCCACCTACAGCTTTCTTCTTTGCTATCTCCATTGTTCATTAAACAAATTGCAAAAGATTCACCAACACAGATGTCCAGAATACTGTGGAATTTTGCGATGAAAACAGACAACTTAATAGCTGGCCACAATGCTGTCCCAAAATGTCCGCTACAATCCGTGATGTCAGAATCAGAATCAGAATAGTTTTAATGCCATTGTTTGAGAACGGGTTCACAAACTAGGAATTTTTCTTGGTGCAATCGTGCAACATAAAACACATATTTGGTAATAAAAAGAGCTGTAACTGAGCTATCAGATAGACTTAGAAGGAATTCAAGGAATTCAAGGAGCTACTGTTAGGAGTTATTGTTCATTTGCCTGATGGCCGAGGGGAAAAAACTGTTCAGGTGGCAGGAGGTGTGGGTCTGGATGGAGCGTAGTCTCCTGCCTGAGGGGAGAGGGGAGAATAGCGTGTGTCACGCGCAAACGTCATCATACCGAGACGTTTTCAGCAGGATATTTCGCGGGAAATTTAAAATTGCACTTTAGTAAGCTAACCCGGCCGTATTGGCATGTTTTGCAATGTTAATATTTCATCATTGATATATAAACTATCAGACTGCGTGGTCGCTAGTAGTGGCTTTCAGTAGGTCTTTTAAGTCGTCATCGCAAAATTCCACAGTATTCTGGACATCTGTGTTGGCGAATCTTTTGCAATTTGTTTAATGAACAATGGAGATAGCAAAGAAGAAAGTTGTAGGTGGGAAACGGTGTATTAGCGGCCGGCTGCAGCAACACAAACACGT
Organism: Entelurus aequoreus; assembly: GCF_033978785.1. Taxonomy (NCBI): domain Eukaryota; kingdom Metazoa; phylum Chordata; class Actinopteri; order Syngnathiformes; family Syngnathidae; genus Entelurus; species Entelurus aequoreus. The sequence goes on from NC_084741.1 coordinate 13,065,734, forward strand.
AGCGGCTACGATGCAGTTTTATTGTTTACATTCCCGAACGTTGACAGTCAAGCTTTACCATTGGCCTGTGGAGAACTGGGACAACATATACTCTAACCAGAAGGACTTTTGAGTTGGATAGCAGACGCGCTACCGTGAGTACGCAGCTGCGGCTTACAAACATTTGATCGCTTACCCGTACGTGCGTACCGCTATGTGCATGTCACGTACGTAACTTTGGGGAAATATATGTGCTGTATGAACTTTACGGAGGTGAGCGGTACTTTGGGCTGTGGGATTGAGTGTGTTGTGCGGGTGTTTGATTTGTATTGGCGGGTTATATGGACGGGAGGGGGGAGGTGTTTGTTATGTGGCATATTAAATATAAGCCTGGTTGTGTTGTGGCTAATAGAGTATATATATGTCTTGTGTTTATTTACTGTTGTAGTCATTCCCAGCTGAATATCAGGTCTCACAGCATCTTCCCTATCTGAATCGCTTCCACTGCCCTCTAGTCCTTCACTCTCACTTTCCTCATCCACGAATCTTTCATCCTCGCTCAACTTAATGGGATAATCGTCGCTTTCTCGGTCCGAATTGCCCTTGCTGCTGGTGGGAATGATTGTAAACAATGTGCAGATGTGAGGAGCTCCACAACCTGTGACGTCACGCTACTTCTGGTACAGGCAAGGCTTTTTTATCAGCGGCCAAAAGTTGCGAACTTTATCGTCGATGTTCTCTACTAAATCCTTTCAGCAAAAATATGGCGATATCGCGAAATGATCAAGTATGACACATAGAATGGACCTGCTATCCCCGTTTAAATAAGAACATCTCACTTCAGTAGGCCTTTAATGTTGGGTTATTCCCAACCAAACTATTGGGTTGTATAATTTAACCCAAAAGTTGTCGTCATTATTTGCTTCATGCAACCTGCTACGTAAGTTGTTTGTTTCGTGCCAAAGTTACGTGATTATTTCTTGTCCAAAGTCCGTGCTAAGTGTTAGCTGGTCCGTCTGCATTTCGGGAGAACAAACCCCGCAGTAAGCTGCGAAAACCCCGTCGTGACAAATGTTTGAGTTTGAGTTTTGAGTTTATTTGGAACATGCGTGCATACAACATGATACATCACAATTTCCAGTTTCTCTTTTCAACATGTTCGAAAAGGAGTAGGAAGAAGCAGAGCTTATTTAATCCTACCCCTTTTCTTTACATAACAGTTGCTGAAACTTTTTGTTCACTTCCTGTTCACAATTTATTCACAATAAACTCCATAAGTAATCACAATAAAAATAAATAATAGTAATAATTTAATAATAACAATTGGTGAAGTAAGTCATATTTCATATAATGAGATAAGTAAGATTACCTTAAGAATGAATGAATGGATGGATGAAATAAATTGAGAATGTTTATCATGGTTCTTCTTCTTTATACTTTGTAAACACTTTAAGTTTGAAGAGTTTCTTGAAGTGGATCATATTAGTACATTGTTTGATTGCTTTGCTTAATCCATTCCATCATTTAATTCCACATATTGATATACTGAAGGTCTTAAGTGTTGTACGTGCGTACAAATGTTTTAAATTACGTTTTTCTCTAAGATTATATTTCTCCCCTTTTGTTGAGAAGCATTGTTGTATATTCTTGGCCAGCAGGTTATAGTTTGCTTTGTGCATAATTTTAGCTGTTTGCAAATTCACTATGTCGTGGAATTTCAGTATATTTGATTCAATAAATAAAGGATTTGTATGTTCTCTATATCCAACATTATGCATTATTCTAACTAGAGATGTCCGATAATATCGGTCTGCCGATATTATCGGCCGATAAATGCGTTAAAATGTAATATCGGAAATTATCGGTATCGTTTTTTTTATTATCAGTATCGGGTTTTTTTTTTGGGTTTTTTTGTTTTTTTTGTTTATTAAATCCACATAAAAAACACAAGATACACTTACAATTAGTGCACCAACCCAAAAAACCTCCCTCCCCCATTTACACTCATTCACACAAAAGGGTTGTTTCTTTCTGTTATTAATATTCTGGTTCCTACATTATATATCAATATATATCAATACAGTCTGCAAGGGATACAGTCCGTAAGCACACATGATTGTGCGTGCTGCTGGTCCACTAATAATACTAACCTTTAACAGTTAATTTTACAAATTTTCATTAATTACTAGTTTCTATGTAACTGTTTTTATATTGTTTTACTTTCTTTTTTTATTCAAGAAAATGTTTCTAATTTAGTTATCTTATTTTATTTGATTCATTTTTTTTAAAAAGTACCTTATCTTCACCATACCTGGTTGTCCAAATTAGGCATAATAATGTGTTAATTCCACGACTGTATATATCGGTTGATATCGGTATCGGTTGATATCGGTATCGGTAATTAAAGACTTGGACAATATCGGCATATCGGATATCGGCAAAAAGCCATTATCGGACATCCCTAATTCTAACTGATCTTTTTTGTAACACCGTTAATGAATGAAGTGTACTTTTGTAATTATTTCCCCATATTTCTACACAATAAGTCAGATATGTAACACTAGCGAGCAGTAGAGAATATGAAGTGATTTTTGGTCTAGAACATGTTTTGCTTTATTCATTATTGACGTGTTTCTCGCTACTTTATGTTGTATATTTTTTACGTGAGATTTCCAGTTCAATTTGTCATCAATCATTATGCCTAGAAATGTAGTTTCATTTACTCTTTCAATTCCTACTCCATCTATTTGTATTTGTGTTTGACTTTCTCTTCTACTGTTACCAAATAGCATTATCTTAGTTTCACTGAGATTCAATGATAATCTGTTTTTGTCAAACCATCTTTTTAATTGTGTGTATAGTAAAATGTAAAAAGGACAACCTTACACTCCTTTTTGAGAACGTTTGTCCATCCGACATTGTGGGGACTCGTTTCCTTTCTTGACGCAAACCCCCCCCCAAAAAAACTTCCCAAATGTTCTCGCGTGATCCGAGACTCCCTGCCTTCAAATGTTGGAACTAGGGTTGTCCCGATATCAATATTTTTGTACAGGTACCAAAACTATTTAGATACTTTTCGTTACTTTTCGATACTTTTCTAAATAAAGGGGACCACAAAATATGGCATTATTGGTTTTATTTTAACAAAAAATCTTACGGTACATGAAACATATGTTTATTATTGCAAGTTTGTCCTTAAATAAAATAGGGAACATACAATACAACTTGTCTTTTAGTAGTAAATAAACAAACAAAGACTTTGTCAACATTAAGGACAAGCTGTAAAAAAATTTAGTATTAATCCAGTGGTCCCCAACCACCGGGCCACGGGCCGGTACCGGTCCGCGGACCGATTGGTACCGGGCCGCGCAAGAAATTAAATGTATTTATTTATTTTTATTTTTTTTATTTTATTTATTTTTTTTTTTTAAATTAAATCAACATAAAAAACACAATATATACATTATATATCAATATAGATCAATACAGTCTGCAGGGATACAGTCCGTAAGCACACATGATTGTATTTCAAAAAGGTTGGGGACCACTGTATTAATCTACTTGTTCATTTACTGTTAATATCTGCTTACTTTCTGTTTCAACATGTTCTATCTACACTTCTGTTCAAATGTAATAATCACTTATTCTTCTCTTCTTTGATACTTTACATTAGTTTTGTCTGATACCACAAATGTAGGCATCAATCCGATACCAAGTAGTTACAGGATCATACATTGCTCATATTCAAAGTCCTCATGTGTCCAGGGCTTATATTTCCTGAGTTTATAAACATTATATCATTTTTTTTTGTCAATGAAAGATGTGATGCCAAAAAATATCGACGTAATCATAGTAGTATTGACTAGATACGGTCCTGTACTTGGTATCATTACAGTAGATCCACCAATGGCGTTTGTTTACATTGTGGCTGCGGTGTGTAACAAAGCATATTTAGCTATTCCTCATCATGCAGTGATAATGATACTTGTGAGAAACTTCCTTTATTTGTCGCCATGGAGGCGAGGATTAGTGATTTAGAAGTAGCTAAATTTAGCCGCTAGCTAGCTAGCTAGCTGGCCATGTCTTAAAGCACCTCTTCCTGAGGGTGTTTCAGTGTTATAACTTCACCTTTATATTTACTTTTTACACCAAAATGCGTCCATTCTCCCTTTTCTGTCTACACACTGTGTCTGCTTGTAAGTACTCTGTGATTGTGTGCTGCCGAACATGCTCCTATGCTCGTAAAAACCAGCAATGTCACGAGGTGGCGACGACGGGGGGTTGCAGGGGATGGGGGACCGGTACTTTTTAGAGACGGTATAGTACCGAATATGATTCATTAGTATGGCGGTACTATACTAGTACCGGTATATCGTACAACCCTGGTTGGAACTTTTCTGTTCCGATGTTTGCTTGCCTTCAGGGCCCGCTGACCCTCCCGCTCATCTCTTGTCTCCGCACTCCGGTTCTTTCTGTGCTTCTTTTCCGTACAATCTGGCCTCCGCCGCTTCGCCTTTTCCCTCCCGCCTTCCTTCCTCCGTCTGCCACTCCGAGAAGGAGCGAGTGCCAAACGTCCCTCGCCCGTGGTGACAAAAAAGGGCCGCTTCCCATCCCCTCCGTCCCCCTTTCTTCCCTGCACCTCCCTCGGCCCCTCTTGAGAGAATTAACCCAGATTTGGAAATGAACACGTTTTTTTTTTCTCCCTTCAATCTCTCTCTCTCTGCTCTCTTTCTCTCTCTTTCACGGTCTCTCCATCTTTTTGGTCCTAAAAACAGCAACCGAGTCTTGGAGAGAAGCGAGTACCACCTCCATCCTTCCATCCTCCATCTCGTCCTCCTCCTCACCCTGCCTGTGGGCTCGCGGATATTTACCACTTCTCTCTTGGCTTTCCTGGAAAGCTACACTCGCGCTGGCTTTTCTGCTGTTTTTGGCCAGAAAGCGTTTTTGTTTCGTGTTTTCTTTTTTTCTTTTTTCCCTTTTCCCCTTTTCTTCGTCTTCTCTCCCCCTGCTTTTTGAGGTGGATCCACAGGTTTCTCAGGAAGATCCCTCGGACATACTCTCAGGTATCCACCTGTCGGGTTTTAGGCGCCAGTTTCCTTTCCGAGGCGCTTGGCGAAGTAGCGCAGTTCGACGCGCCCGAAAAGGAGTAGGAAGAAGCCGAACTTATTCGGTTTCCTGCAGGGGACGATTGTATTTTTCATCTCAGAACTTTGCTCCGACAAACTAAATTTGTGCTCCCAAACGGCTACATATTTTAATCAATTAATCACACTTTTGCAATATGATTGATCACGATTAATCGCAGTAAATAATTATGTGCATAATTTAAATTAATCTTAAAATTTTAAAAGACCAATATTTTGACACTTTTTATAGTCAGAATGTCGTACTGATAGTATTGTATTTGTTCAGAAATTGCTAACAATTGGTTCTATTCAGCAGTTGCATACTTTTATCCGAGTAATCACACTTTTGCAATATGATTAATCACGATTAATCGTAGTAAATTATGTGCATGATTTAAATTAATCTGAAAATTTTAAAAGACCAATATTTTGACACTTTTTATAGTCAGAATGTCGTACTGATAGTATTTTATTTGTTCAGAAATTGCTAACAATTGGTTCTATTCAGCAGTTGCATACTTTTATCCGAGTAATCACACTTTTGCAATATGATTAATCACGATTAATCGTAGTAAATTATGTGCATAATTTAAATTAATCTGAAAATTTTAAAAGACCAATATTTTGACACTTTTTATAGTCAGAATGTCGTACTGATAGTATTTTATTTGTTCAGAAATTGCTAACAATTGGTTCTATTCAGCAGTTGCATACTTTTATCCGAGTAATCACACTTTTGCAATATGATTAATCACGATTAATCGTAGTAAATTATGTGCATAATTTAAATTAATCTGAAAATTTTAAAAGACCAATATTTTGACACTTTTTATAGTCAGAATGTCGTACTGATAGTATTTTATTTGTTCAGAAATTGCTAACAATTGGTTCTATTCAGCAGTTGCATACTTTTATCCGAGTAATCACACTTTTGCAATATGATTAATCACGATTAATCGTAGTAAATTATGTGCATAATTTAAATGAATCTGAAAATTTTAAAAGACCAATATTTTGACACTTTTTATAGTCAGAATGTCGTACTGATAGTATTTTATTTGTTCAGAAATTGCTAACAATTGGTTCTATTCAGCAGTTGCATACTTTTATCCGAGTAATCACACTTTTGCAATATGATTAATCACGATTAATCGTAGTAAATTATGTGCATAATTTAAATTAATCTGAAAATTTTAAAAGACCAATATTTTGACACTTTTTATAGTCAGAATGTTGTACTGATAGTATTTTATTTGTTCAGAAACTGCTAACAATTGGTTCTATTCAGCAGTTGCATACTTTTATCAGAGTAATCACACTTTTGCAATATGATTAATCACAGTAAATTAATTATGTGCATAATTTAAATACATTTAAAAAAGACCAGTATTTTGACACACTTTGTATAGTCAGAATGTCATACTTATAGTATTTTTTTTATTTATATTGCTAACAGTTTGTGCTTTCAAACAATTACATACTTTTATCCGATAAATCACACTTTTGCAGTTTGATTAATCAGGATTAATCGCAGTAAATTACTTGCGTGCATAATTTAAGTACATTTTTAAAAGACAAATATTTTGACACATTTTATAGTCAAAATGTCGTACTAATAGTATTGTATTTGTTCAGAAATTGCCAACAAGTTGTGCTGTTAATTGATTACATACTTTTATTTGATAAATCGCACTTTTGCCGTTTGATTAATCGCGATTAATCGCAGTAAATTACCTATGTCCATCCGTCCATTTTTCCGCTTGTGCCAAATTTTAATACATTTTTAAAAGACCATTATTTTGACACACATTTTATAGTCAGAATGTCGTACTGATAGTATTTTATTTGTTCAGAAATTGCTAACAATTGGTTCTATTCAGCAGTTGCATACATTTATCCGAGTAATCACACTTTTGCAATATGATTAATCACGATTAATCGTAGTAAATTATGTGCATAATTTAAATTAATCTGAAAATTTTAAAAGACCAATATTTTGACACTTTTTATAGTCAGAATGTCGTACTGATAGTATTTTATTTGTTCAGATATTGCTAACAATTGGTTCTATTCAGCAGTTGCATACTTTTATCCGAGTAATCACACTTTTGCAATATGATTAATCACGATTAATCGTAGTAAATTATGTGCATAATTTAAATTAATCTGAAAATTTTAAAAGACCAATATTTTGACACTTTTTATAGTCAGAATGTCATACTGATAGTATTTTATTTGTTCAGAAATTGCTAACAATTGGTTATATTCAGCAGTTGCATACTTTTATCCGAGTAATCACACTTTTGCAATATGATTAATCACGATTAATCGTAGTAAATTATGTGCATAATTTAAATTAATCTGAAAATTTTAAAAGACCAATATTTTGACACTTTTTATAGTCAGAATGTCGTACTGATAGTATTTTATTTGTTCAGAAATTGCTAACAATTGGTTCTATTCAGCAGTTGCATACTTTTATCCGAGTAATCACACTTTTGCAATATGATTAATCACGATTAATCGTAGTAAATTATGTGCATAATTTAAATTAATCTGAAAATTTTAAAAGACCAATATTTTGATACTTTTTATAGTCAGAATGTCGTACTGATAGTATTTTATTTGTTCAGAAATTGCTAACAATTGGTTCTATTCAGCAGTTGCATACTTTTATCCGAGTAATCACACTTTTGCAATATGATTAATCACGATTAATCGTAGTAAATTATGTGCATAATTTAAATTAATCTGAAAATTTTAAAAGACCAATATTTTGACACTTTTTATAGTCAGAATGTTGTACTGATAGTATTTTATTTGTTCAGAAACTGCTAATAATTGGTTCTATTCAGCAGTTGCATACTTTTATCCGAGTAATCACACTTTTGCAATATGATTAATCACAGTAAATTAATTATGTGCATAATTTAAATACATTTAAAAAAGACCAGTATTTTGACACACTTTGTATAGTCAGAATGTCATACTTATAGTATTTTTTTTATTTAAATTGCTAACAGTTTGTGCTTTCAAACAATTACATACTTTTATCCGATAAATCACACTTTTGCAGTTTGATTAATCAGGATTAATCGCAGTAAATTACTTGCGTGCATAATTTAAGTACATTTTTAAAAGACAAATATTTTGACACGCATTTTATAGTCAAAATGTCGTACTAATAGTATTGTATTTGTTCAGAAATTGCCAACAAGTTGTGCTGTTAAATGATTACATACTTTTATTCGATAAATCGCGCTTTTGCCGTTTGATTAATCGCGATTAATCGCAGTAAATTACCTATGTCCATCCGTCCATTTTCCGCTTGTGCCAAATTTTAATAAATTTTTAAAAGACCATTATTTTGACACACATTTTATAGTCAGAATGTCGTACTAATAGTATTTTATTTGTTCAGAAATTGCTAACAATTCGTGCTGTTAAATGATTACATATTTTTATCCAATCAATCACACTTTTGCAATATAATTAATCACGATTAATCGCAGTAAATTAATTAAATGCATAATTTAAATACATTTGAAAAAGACCAATATTTTCACACACTTTGTATAGTCAGAATGTCATACTTATAGTATTTATTTTTAATTGCTAACAATTCGTGCTTTCAAACACTTGCATACTTTTATCCGATAAATCACACTTTTGCAGTTTGATTAATCATGATTAATCGAAGTAAATAATTATGTGCACAATTTAAATACATTTTAAAAAGACCAATATTTTGACATACATTTTATAGTCGGAATGTCGTACTAATAGTATTTTATTTGTTCAGAAATTGCTAACAATTCATGATGTTAAAACGATTACATACTTTTATCCGATAAATCGCACTTTTGCAATTTGATTCATCGTGATTTATGGCAGTAAGTAAGACATTTTATAGTCAGAATGTCATACTTATAGTATTTTATTTGTTCAGAAATTGCTAACAATTGGTTCTATTCAGCAATTGCATACTTTTGTCCGAGTAATCACACTTTTGCAATATGATTAATCACGATTAATCACAGTAAATTAATTATGTGCATAATTTAAATACATTTAAAAAAGACCAATATTTCGACACACTTTGTATAGTCAGAATGTCATACTTATAGTATTTTTTATTTATTTAAATTGCTAACAGTTCGTGCTTTCAAACACTTACATACTTTTATCCGATAAATCACACTTTTGCAATTTGATTAATCAGGATTAATCGCAGTAAATTACTTGCGTGCATAATTTAAGTACATTTTTAAAATACAAATATTTTGACACACATTTTATAGTCAAAATGTCGTACTAATAGTATTGTATTTGTTCATAAATTGCCAACAAGTTTTGCTGTTAAATGATTACATACTTTTATCCGAGAAATCGCACTTTTGCAGTTTGATTAATCGTGATTAATCGCAGTAAATTACCTATGTCCATCCGTCCATTTTCCGCTTGTGCCAAATTTTAAGAAATTTTTAAAAGACCATTATTTTGACACACATTTTATAGTCAGAATGTCGTACTAATAGTATTTTATTTGTTCAGAAATTGCTAACAATTCGTGCTGTTAAATGATTACATATTTTTATCCAATCAATCACACTTTTGCAATATAATTAATCACGATTAATCGCAGTAAATTAATTAAATGCATAATTTAAATACATTTGAAAAAGACCAATATTTTCACACACTTTGTATAGTCAGAATGTCATACTTATAGTATTTATTTTTAATTGCTAACAATTTGTGCTTTCAAACACTTGCATACTTTTATCCGATAAATCACACTTTTGCAGTTTGATTAATCATGATTAATCGAAGTAAATAATTATGTGCACAATTTAAATACATTTTAAAAAGACCAATATTTTTGACATACATTTTATAGTCGGAATGTCATACTAATAGTATTTTATTTGTTCAGAAATTGCTAACAATTCATGATGTTAAAACGATTACATACTTTTATCCGATAAATCGCACTTTTGCAATTTGATTCATTGTGATTTATCGCAGTAAGTAAGACATTTTATAGTCAGAATGTCATACTTAGTATTTTATTTGTTCAGAAATTGCTAACAATTGGTTCTATTCAGCAATTGCATACTTTTGTCCGAGTAATCACACTTTTGCAATATGATTAATCAAGATTAATCACAGTAAATTAATTATGTGCATAATTTAAATACATTTTAAAAAGACCAATATTTCGACACACTTTGTATAGTCAGAATGTCATACTTATAGTATTTTTTTTTAATTTAAATTGCTAACAGTTCGTGCTTTCAAACACTTACATACTTTTATCCGATAAATCACACTTTTGCAATTTAATTAATCAGGATTAATCGCAGTAAATTACTTGCGTGCATAATTTAAGTACATTTTTAAAAGACAAATATTTTGACACACATTTTATAGTCAAAATGTCATACTAATAGTATTGTATTTGTTCAGAAATTGCTGTTAAATGATTACATACTTTTATCCGAGAAATCGCACTTTTGCAGTTTGATTAATCGCGATTAATCGCAGTAAATTACCTATGTCCATCCGTCCATTTTCCGCTTGTGCCAAATTTTAATACATTTTTAAAAGACCATTATTTTGACACACATTTTATAGTCAGAATGTCATACTAATAGTATTTTATTTGTTCAGAAATTGCTAACAATTTGTGCTGTCAAACGATTGCATACTTTTATCCGATAAATCGCACTTTTGCAGTTTGATTATTCGCGATTAATCGCAGTAAGTATGACATTTTATAGTCAGAATGTCATACTTATAGTATTGTATTTGTTCAGAAATTGGTAACAATTTGTGCTGTTAAATGATTACATATTTTTATCCGATCAATCACACTTTTGCAGTATAATTAATCACGATTAATCGCAGTAAATTAATTAAATGCATAATTTAAATACATTTGAAAAAGACCAATATTTTGACACACTTTGTATAGTCAGAATGTCATACTTATGGTATTTATTTTTAATTGCTAACAATTCGTGCTTTCAAACACTTGCATACTTTTATACGATAAATCACACTTTTGCAGTTTGATTAATCACGATTAATCGAAGTAAATAATTATGTGCATTATTTAAATACATTTAAAAAAGACCAATATTTTGACATACATTTTATAGTCGGAATGTCGTACTAATAGTATTTTATTTGTTCAGAAATTGCTAACAATTCGTGTTGTTAAATGATTACATATTTTTATCCGATCAATCACACTTTTGCAATATAATTAATCACGATTAATCGCATTAAATTAATTAAATGCATAATTTAAATACATTTGAAAAAGACCAATATTTTGACACACTTTGTATAGTCAGAATGTCATACTTATAGTATTTATTTTTATTTTTAATTGCTAACAATTCGTGCTTTCAAACACTTGCATACTTTTATCCGATAAATCACACTTTTTCAGTTTGATTAATCACGATTAATCAAAGTAAATAATTATGTGCATAATTTAAATACATTTAAAAAAGACCAATATTTTGACATACATTTTATATCGGAATGTCGTACTAATAGTATTTTATTTGTTCAGAAATTGCTAACAATTCGTGCTGTTAAAACGATTACATACTTTTATCCGATAAATCGCACTTTTGCAATTTGATTAATCGTGATTTATCGCAGTAAGACATTTTATAGTCAGAATGTCATACTTATAGTATTTTATTTGTTCAGAAATTGCTAACAATTGGTTCTATTCAGCAATTGCATACTTTTATCCGAGTAATCACACTTTTGCAATATGATTAATCACGATTAATCACAGTAAATTAATTATGTGCATAATTTAAATACATTTAAAAAAGACCAATATTTTGACACACTTTGTATAGTCAGAATGTCATACTTATAGTATTTTTTTTATTTAAATTGCTAACAGTTCGTGCTTTCAAACAATTGCATACTTTTATCCGATAAATCACACTTTTGCAATTTGATTAATCAGGATTAATCGCAGTAAATTACTTGCGTGCATAATTTAAGTACATTTTTAAAAGACTATTTTGTATTTTGACACACATTTTATAGTCAACATGTCGTACTAATAGTATTGTATTTGTTCAGAAATTGCCAACAAGTTGTGCTGTTAAATGATTACATAGTTTTATCCAATAAATCGCACTTTTGCAGTTTGATTAATCGCGATTAATCGCAGTAAATTACCTATGTCCATCCGTCCATTTTCCGCTTGTGCAAATTTTTAATAAATTTTTAAAAGACCATTGTTTTGACACACATTTTATAGTCAGAATGTCGTACCAATAGTATTTTATTTGTTCAGAAATTGCTAACAATTCGTGCTGTCAAACGATTGCATACTTTTATCCGATAAATCACACTTTTGCAGTTTGATTATTCGTGATTAATCGCAGTAAGTATGACATTTTATAGTCAGAATGTCATACTTATAGTATTTTATTTGTTCAGAAATTGCTAACAATTCGTGCTGTTAAATGATTACATATTTTTATCCGATCAATCACACTTTTGCAATATAATTAATCACGATTAATCACAGTAAATTAATTAAATGCATAATTTAAATACATTTGAAAAACACAAATATTTTGGCACACTTCGTATAGTCAGAATGTCATACTCATAGTATTTATTTTTATTTTTAATTGCTAAGAATTCGTGCTTTCCAACACTTACATACTTTTATCCGATAAATTACACTTTTGTAGTTTGATTAATAACGATTAATCAAAGTAAATAATTATTTGCATAATTTAAATACATTTAAAAAAGACCAATATTTTGACATACATTTTATAGTCGGAATGTCGTACTAATAGTATTTTATTTGTTCAGAAATTGCTAACAATTCATGCTGTTAAAACGATTACATACTTTTATCCGATAAATCGCACTTTTGCAATTTGATTAATCGTGATTTATCGCAGTAAGTAAGACATTTTATAGTCAGAATGTCATACTTATAGTATTTTATTTGTTCAGAAATTGCTAACAATTTGTGCTGTCAAACGATTACATTGTATCCGATTATCACACTTTTGCTATACGATTAATCACGATTAATCACAGTAGGTTACCTATGTGCATAAGTAAAATGCTTTTAAAAGACACCAATAATTTGACACACATTTTATAGTCAGAATGTCGTACTAATAGTATTTTATTTGTTCAAAATTTGCTAACAATTAACATACTTTCATCCGATAAATCACACTTTTACAATTTGATCATATCACGATTAATTGCAGTAAATTACTTATGTGCATAAGTAAAATGCATTTAAAAGAGACCAATATTTTGACACACATTTTATAGTCAGAATGATGTACTGAATTATTTAAGTTTTTTATTTGTTCAAAACCTGCTAACAATTCGTGTTGTCAAACGATTACATATTTTTATCAAATGAATCACACTTTTGCAATATGATTAATCACAATTAATCGCAGTAAATTACTTATATGCATAATTTAAATACACTTTAAAAAGACCAATATTTTGACACACTTTTTATAGTCAGAATGTTGTACTAATGGTATTTTATTTTTTCAGAATTTGCTAACAATTAGTGCTGTTAAATGATTAAATACTTTTATCCGATAAATCACACTTTTGCGAATTGATTAATCACGATTAATCGCAGTAAATTACTGATATGCATAATTTAAATACATTTTAAAAGACCAATATTTTGACACACATTTTATAGTCGGAATGTCGTACTAATAGTATTTTATTTGTTCAGAAATTGCTAACAATTTGTGCTGTTAAAACGATTACATACTTCTATCCAATAAATCACAATTTTGCAATTTGATTAATCCCAGTAAGACATTTTATAGTCAGAATGTCATACTTATAGTATTTTATTTGTTCAGAAATTGCTAACAATTCGTGCTGTTAAACGATTAACATACTTTTGTTTGATACATCACACTTTTGCATATTGATTAATCATGATTAATCGCAGTAAATTACTAATATGCATATTTTAAATATATTTTAAAAGATCAATATTTTGACACACTTTTTGTAGTCAGAATGTCGTACTAATAGTATTTTATTTGTTCAGAAATTGCTAGCAATTCGTGCTGTCAAACAATTACATACTTTTATTCAATTAATCACAATTTTGCAATTTGATTAATTATGATTAATCACAATAAATTACTTCCGTGCATAATTTAAATACATTTTAAAAAGACCAATATTTTGACACACATTTATTGTCAGAATGTCGTACTAATACTATGTTATTTGTTCAGAAATTGCTAACAATTCCTGCTGTTAAATGATGACATACTTTTATCTGATAAATCACACTTTTTGAATTTGATTAATCACAATTAATCGCAGTAAATTACCTATGTCCAATTGTCCATTTTCCGCTTGTGCAAAATTTAAATACATTTTAAAAAGACCATTATTTTGACACACATTTTATAGTCGGAATGTCGTCCTAATAGTATTTTATTTGTTCAGAAATTGCTAAAAATGTGTGCTGTCAAATGATTATATACTTTTATCCGATAAATCGCACTTTTGCAATTTGATTAATCGTGATTAATCGCAGTAAGACATTTTATAGTCAGAATGTCATACTTATAGTATTTTATTTGTTCAGAAATTGCTAACAATTCGTGCTGTTAAATGATTACATACTTTTATCCGATAAATCACACTTTTGCAGTTCGATTAATCACGATTAATCACAGTAAATTACTAATATGCATAATTCAAATACATTTTAAAAGATCAATATTTTGACACACTTTTTATAGTCAGAATGTCGTACTGATATTTTATTTGTTCAGAAATTGCTAACAATTCGTGCTGTCAAACGATTACATACTTTTATACGATAAATCATACTTTTGCCCGATAAATCATACTTTTGCAATACGATTAATCACGATTAATTTCAGTAAATTAATTATTTGCATAATTTAAATACATTTAAAAAAGACCAATATTTTGACACACTTTTTATAGTCAGAATGTCGTACTAATAGTATTTTATTTGTTCAGAAATTGCTAACAATTCGTGCTGTCAAACATTACATACTTTTATTCAATTAATCACAATTTTGCAATTTGATTAATTATGATTAATCACAATAAATTACTTCCGTGCATAATTTAAATACATTTTAAAAAGACCAATATTTTGACACACATTTATTGTCACAATGTTGTACTAATACTATTTTATTTGTTCAGAAATTGCTAACAATTCGTGCTGTCAAACGATTACATACTTTTATACGATAAATCATACTTTTGCCCGATAAATCATTCTTTTGCAATACGATTAATCACGATTAATTGCAGTAAATTAATTATTTGCATAATTTAAATACATTTTAAAAAGACCATTATTTTGACACACATTTTATAGTCAAAATGTCATACTAATAGTATTTTATTTGTTCAGAAATTGCTAACAATTCTTATTGTCACACAATTACATACTTGTATCGTATTATCACACTTTTGCAATATGATTAATCACGATTAATCGCAGTAAATTTACTATGTGCATAATTTAAATTCATTTTAAAAAGACCATTATTTTGACACACATTTTATAGTCATTATGTCGTACTGATAGTATTTTATTTGTTCAGAAATTGCTAATGATTAGTGCTATCAAACAATGACATACTTTTATTCAATTAATCACACTTTTTCAATTTGATTAATTATGATTAATCGCAATAAATTACTTGCGTGCATAATTTAAATACATTTTTAAAAGAGAAATATTTTGAAACAAATTTTATAGTCAGAATGTCGTAATGATGGTATTTTATTAGTTCAGACATTGCTAACAATTAGTGCTGTTAAACAATTACATACTTTTATCTGATTAATCACACTTTTGCAATTTGATTAATCATGATTAATTGCAGAAAATTACTTGTGTGCATAATTTAAATAAACGTTAAAAGGCACCTCTATTTTGACACACATTTTATAGTCGTACTGTCATACTAGAACATTCTACAATAATAATGTGTTTGTTCCAAAAATTGCTAACAATTTGTGCTGTTAAGCAATTACATATTTGTATCCCATTAATCACACTTTTGCAATATGATTAATCAAGATTAATCGCAGTAATTAATTATGTGCATAATTTAAATACATTTTAAAAAGACCAATATTTTGACACACTTTTTATAGTCAGAATGTCGTACTGATAGTATTTTATTTGTTCAGAAATTGCTAACAATTAGTGCTGTCAAACAATTACATACTTTTATTCAATTAATCACACTTTTGCATTTCAATTAATTATGATTAATCGCAATAAATTACTTGTGTGCATAATTTAAATACATTATAAAATGACCAATATTTTGACACACATTTTATAGTCAAAATTTCGTACTATTAGTATTTTATTTGTTTAGAAATTGCTAACAATTTGTGTTGTCAAATGATTACATACTTTTATTCAATTAATCACACTTTTGCAATATGATTAATCACGATTAATCGCAGTAGTTTACCTATGTGCATAATTTAATTACATTTTAAAAAGACCAATATTTTGACACACTTTTTATAGTCAAAATGTTGTACTGAAATATTTAATAGTATTTTATTTGTTCAGATATTGCTAACAATTCGTGCTGTCAAACGATTACATATTTTTATCCGATGAATCACACTTTTGCAATTTGATTATTCAAGATTAATCGCAGTAAATTACTTACATGGATAATTTAAATACATTGATGAATACCAATATTTTGACACACATTTTATGGTCAGAATGTCATACTAATAGTATTTTATTTGTTCAGAAATTGCTAACAATTAGTGCTGTCAAACAAGTACATACTTTTATCCAATTAATGAAACTTTTGTGATATGATTAATCACGATTAATCGCAGTAAATTACTTATTTGCATAATTGAAATACATTTTAAAAAGACCAATATGTTGCCACATTTTATAGTCAGAATTTCGTACTGAAATATTTAATAGTATTTTATTTGTTCAGAAATTGCTAAAAATTTGTGCTGTTAAACAATGACATACTTTTATTCAATTAATCACACTTTTGCAATTCAATTAATAATGATTAATCGCAGTAAACTATGTATGTGCATCATTGGAATACATTTTAAAAAGTACAATATTGTGACACACATTTTATGGTCAGAATGTTGTACTAAAATATTTAATAGAAACGTATTTGTTCAAAAATTGCTAACAATTCGTGCTTTCAAACAATTCCAGATTTTTATCCGATAAATAACACTTTTGCAATTTGATTAATCACGATTAAACGCATTAAATTACGTGTGTGCATAATTTAAGTCAATTTTAAAAAGACCAATATTTTGACACATATTTTATAGTAGGAATGTTGTACTGAAGTATCTAATATAATTTTATTTGTTCAAAAATTGCTAAAAATTCATGCTTTCAAACAATTACATGTTTTTATCCGATAAATAACACTTTTGCAATTTGATTAATCAGGATTAATCGCAGTAAATTACTTGTGTGCATAATTTAAATACACTTTAAAAAGACCAATATTTTGACACACATTTATAGTCAAAATTTCGTACTATTAGTATTTTATTTGTTTAGAAATAGCTAACAATTTGTGCTGTCAAACGATTACATTCTTTTATGCAATTAATCACACTTTTGCAATATGATTAATCACAATTAATCACAGTAGTTTACCTATGTGCATAATTTAATTACATTTTAAAAAGACCAATATTTTGACACACTTTTTATAGCCAAAATGTTGTACTGAAATATTTAATAGTATTTTATTTGTTCAGAAATTGCTAACAATTCGTGCTGTTAAACGATTACATATTTTTATCCGATGAATCACACTTTTGCAATTTGATTATTCAAGATTAATCGCAGTAAATTACTTACGTGGATAATTTAAATACATTGATGAATACCAATATTTTGACACACATTTTATGGTCAGAATGTCCTACTAATAGTATTTTATTTGTTCAGAAATTGCTAACAATTAGTGCTGTCAAACAAGTGCATACTTTTATCCAATTAATCACACTTTTGTGATATGATTAATCACGATTAATCGCAGTAAATTGCTTATTTGCATAATTGAAATACATTTTAAAAAGACCAATATTTTGCCACATTTTATAGTCAGAATTTCGTACTGAAAAATGTAATAGTATTTTATTTGTTCAGAAATTGCTAAAAATGTGTGCTGTCAAACAATGACATACTTTTATTCAATTAATCACACTTTTGCAATTCAATTAATAATGAATAATCGCAGTAAACTGGGTATGTGCATCATTGGAATACATTTTAAAAAGTACAATATTGTGACACACATTTTATGGTCAGAATGTTGTACTGAAATACTTAATAGAATTGTATTTGTTCAGAAATTGCTAGCAATTCGTGCTGTCAAACGATTACATACTTTTATCCGATAAATCACACTTTTGCAATTTGATTAATCATGATAAATCGCAGTAAATTACTTGCGTGCATAATTTAAGTCAATTTTAAAAAGACCGATATTTTGACGCATATTTTATGGTCAGAATGTCGTTTTGAAATATATAATAGTTTTGATTTGGTCAAAAATTGCTAACATTTAGTGCTTTTAAACATTTACATACTTTTATCCGATAAATCACACTTTTGCAATTTGATTAGTTATGATTTTTTTATCTTACTTTTTTTTTACTTACTGCTGAATATTTATAGACTGCATTTTTTAACACTGACTTTCTTGCACTGATTTTTTTTACATTTTATTTTTTTGCACTGTATTTTCTACACAAAATGTTTCTTTACTCTGTATTTAAATACACTGATTTTTATACAATCAATTTTTTTTTACTATTTTGTAAAAAAAAAAAAAAAAAAAAAAAAAATTCCCACAATATTTTCCACAGTATTTTTCCACAATATTTTATTTGTGTAAAATGACATACAGCATTTTTTACACTTACTTTTTTTGCACTGAATTTTTTTTCCAAATAGTATTTTTTTTACACTGACTTAATGCACTGATTTTTTTTTTTGGGCACCAATTTTTTTACACTGAATTATTTTGAAGTTATTTCTTTACAATTAATGTTCTTTACACTGTTTTCCAAATACACGGATTTTTATTCAATTATTTTTTTACACGGAATTTTTCTGCACTGATTTTTTTTTTACACTTAATATTTTTTAAGCTGAATATTTATAGACTGCATTTTTTAACACTGACTTTCTTGCACTGATTTTTTTTACATTTTATTTTTTTGCACTGTATTTTCTACACAAAATGTTTCTTTACTCTGTATTTAAATACACTGATTTTTATACAATCAATTTTGTTTTACTATTTTGTAAAAAAATAAAAAAATAAAAAAAAATCCCCCAATATTTTCCACAGTATTTTTCCACAATATTTTATTTGTGTAAAATGACATACATTTTTTGGTCAAATTTTAAATTTGGTCTCAAAATTTTCCCCCAGAGCATAATCCCTGTATAATGACAACTTTATCTCACTATATTACTAACTTTTTTTTCTAAAAAAAAGAAAAGAAAAATACATTTCCGTAATAAATTGGACTTTAATCTTGTAAAATTACATCATTTTGTCTTGTAAAATAAAATAAAAACATTTTCTCAGAATATTCCTAAAATGATTTTATGAAAACTTTTCATCACAAAACTGTTTTTCTTTAAAAAAATCAAAAAAAAATAACGTTCACTGCAATGTCGTGGTGTTATGAAGGGATGAATCAATGCTGTTGACCAGTCAGTGCAGCACATCTGCGGGCAAGTAAGGTGAGAGGGCCGATGCCGGGAGCGGGGTGTTGTCGCCATGGCAACGGGAGGCAGAGTTGACACGGCGACCAGGGCGGGGGGCGGGGCGAGCGAAGAGAGATAGTCGGCCGGTATGTGGGACGGTTGTGTTAATTGTTCAGCGGCTCCAAGTCTCTCAGGAGGGTTTTGTCACTGCGTGCGAATTAACCTCTGCCTTCCTCATTACCGCCGCTCCTCTCGTCCGCACTTGTGGCGTTACCGCTTAAAAATACACCCACGCAGGTTCATTCGTGTCTTTTCTTACCTAAGCTTTCACGCAATGAGTTGTAAAACTCATTGCGTGAAAATTCAGTGCAAAAAAAAATAGATATATTTGGCAGCAGTATATCCGGAATGCTGCTGCTCGAGTTCTGACTAGAATCAGGAAATACGACCTTATTAGTCTTCCTGAAGATGTGAGACAGGCCTCAAGGTTGGCAAAGTTCAAGTCCAGCCTGAAAACATTTTTATTTCATTGAGCACATGACAACTGAACATATTTTATCTACACTCTTGGATTGATTTGAATTAATTATGATTGTTTTATGATGATTATATTTTCTGATTTTAATTTGAATTATTTTCCCTTATTTTAATTTTCTGTGAAAACAACTTTGTGTACAACATTTTTATTTTAGTTATTTTCAGCCTCGTGTACAAATTGTGCTCTACAAAAAAAATTAGTCTTAATTTACAGGAAGTGGGTTTTGAGTTTTGAAGCAACAGATCTTTCTGCACTGATTTTTTTTTCAAACAGACTTTTTTTACATCGACTTTGTAGACTGATTTTTTTACACTGAATTGTTCAGCAGCAATTTATTTTTGCACTGAATTTTTTGCACTGAATTATCTGCACTGATTTTTTTTTAAACATGGATGGATGGATGGATGGATGGATGGATGGATGGATGGATGGATGTATTTAAATACACTGATTTTTATAAAAAAAAATACACTGAATTGTTTCGCATAAAATATTTTTACACTAAATTTTTATATACTGCATTTTTTTTACACTTACTTTTTTGCACTGATTTTTTTTTTTGCATTGATTTTTCTACACTGAATTTTCTTTACTCTGTATTTAAATACACTGATTTTTATACAATATATTTTTTTTTACACTGAATTGTTTTGCATCAAAATATTCTTAAAATAAATTTTTATACATAGCATTTTTTACACTTACTTTTTTTGCACTGAATTTTTTTTCCAAATAGTATTTTTTTTACACTGACTTAATGCACTGATTTTTGTTTTTGGGCACCAATTTTTTTACACTGAATTATTTTGAACTTATTTCTTTACAATTAATGTTCTTTACACTGTTTTCCAAATACACGGATTTTTATTCAATTATTTTTTTACACAGAATTTTTCTGCACTGATTTTTTTTTTACACTTAATATTTTTTAAGCTGAATATTTATAGACTGCATTTTTTAACACTGACTTTCTTGCACTGATTTTTTTTTACATTTTATTTTTTCGCACTGTCTTTTCTACACAAAATGTTTCTTTACTCTGTATTTAGATACACTGATTTTTATACAATCAATTTTTTTACACTAAATTGTTTTGCATCAAATATTTTTACACTGAATTTTTATACACTGCATTTTTTACACTTACTTTTTTTTTGCACTGAATTTTTTGTCCCGTGATTTTTTTTTACATTGACTTCATGCACTGATTTTTTTTAACTGATTATTTTTTTGCAACCAATTTTTTACACTGAATTTTTTTTAACTTAATACATTTTTCCAAATACACAGATTTTAATTCAATTAATTTTTTACACAGAATTTTTCTGGACTGATTTTTTTTACACTTATTTTTTACGCTGAATATTTTTACATTGCATTTTTTAACTGACTTTTTTTGCACTGAATTTTTTACACTTTATTTTTTTGCACTGAATTTTCTACACAAAATGTTTCTTTACACTGTATTTAAATACACTGATTTTTATACAATACATTTTTTTACACTAAATTGTTTTGCATCAAATATTTTTTACATTGAATTTTCATACACTGCATTTTTTACACTTACTTTTTTTGCACTGATTTTTTTATTACGGATTTGTTTTTGCACCAATTTTTATACACTGCATTTTTTTGC
The DNA here is from genome assembly GCF_033978785.1 of Entelurus aequoreus. Classification (NCBI taxonomy): domain Eukaryota; kingdom Metazoa; phylum Chordata; class Actinopteri; order Syngnathiformes; family Syngnathidae; genus Entelurus; species Entelurus aequoreus. Next base: position 13,087,834 of record NC_084741.1, read on the forward strand.
ACCAATTTATTTACACTTAATTTTCTTTACACTGTTTTCCAAATGCACTGATTTTTCTTCAATTAATTTTCTACACTGGATTTTTCTGCAATGATTGTTTTTACCTTAATGTTTTTTTACGCTGAATATTTATACTCTGCATTTTTTACACTGACTTTTTTTGCACTGAATTTTTTGCACACTGTATTTTTTATGCTGATTTTTTTCTCCACACCACATTTTTTCACACTAAATCATACTGCACTGAATTTTCTTTACACTAAATTTGTAAACACAGATTTTTTTTTTTTAAGCTGAATATTTTTACACTGAATTTTAAAACAATATTTTAACAAATTATATTTTCAAACACACACATTTTGCTCACAAATTTTTTATTTAATGAAATTGTCAGCATAATTTGAATGCATGTCCCATGTGTGATGTCTGTCGGAGTGTTTTCATGCATAAATATGCATGCTATATATTGCATGCTATTGTAATGTGATACATTTCCACATCAGTAATATTAATATGTTTGAACTAACTTAAACATAAATTATAATATTGTATGTATGTTAGATAATTTGTCAATAAAATAAAAGTGCAAATGAAAATACAGTTTGACCACTTTAGTCACACTTTTTGCGCTTGAAAGCAACTTCTTCTATTTGTTTGCTATTGTCATTACTGCCACAAGTGGTGGAAAAGTGTATTACAACTGCAACTCCATACGGACCACAGCTAAGGAATGGATCATTTTTTGGGGGCCTCATGGTTAAAAAACACTACTAATTTGTGATCAATATAATCCATTTAATATAAATATTATGCGAGTTATAAAATCTTACCATACTTTTTACCTTCTCCTCCTTCTTTCCGTCCCGCCTCCCCGTCCTTGCACACCCTCGCCGCCTCCCACTGCAGGCGTCATGTCCGCCTCAGGACCCCCTCCCCCGCTGACGCTGGCCTCCCCGACGTCGGCCGCCTCGCCCTTGCCCTTGCCCTCGCCCCTCTCCCCCCCGCCCAGGGTGCCCGTGTTCCAGAGGAAAGGCGCACTCAAGCACAAGAGGATCGTGGAGGTGAAGGACCACCAGTTCACGGCCCGCTTCTTCAAGCAGCCCACCTTCTGTAGCCACTGCACCGACTTCATCTGGTAGTACACACACACACACACACACACACACACACACACACACACACACACACACACACACACACACACTATAGTGTATTTCATACCTTCTGGAGACCTGAGAAAAATGCCTCCCTCTTTAGGACCAGCCTTTCTAGATATATAAAGATGTGTATTTACAACATTAATAATATATACATACTATGCAAATATAAAAAAGCTTGTTGTGAAAAATGAGTTGGAATTTCACAAGAAAAACTATAATATATAGTAAAAGTCGTAATTTTACTCGACGCAAGTCAAAATTGTAGAAGAAAAACTGAACATTTGTGCATTATTATGATAAAAGTTGGAATTTAACTCAATAACAGTCACAGTTCTACAAGAAAAAGCTTAAAATGTTGGCAATTTTATGAAAAGAGTCGTCATTTTGCTCGACAAAAGTCACAATTTTATAAGAAAACGTTAAAATGTTGGCAATATTATAATAATAATCGGAATTTTACTAGGCAAAATGATGACAAAAGTCATAATTTTTCTCAAAAAGTGTCACTGTTTTACAAGAACAACAAAAAACAATTGGCAATATTGGGATAAAATTACGAATTTTATATGACAAATGTCATTTTGCATTAAAAAGTAATAATTTTACATTAAAAAAGTCATAAATTTACGAGAAAATATTGCAACATTACAGAAACAGAAAGAATATGAGAAATCGTTCCCAATTTTATAAAAAAAAGTCAACACATCGTGACAAAAAGACTGCTTTTAGTTACTTATTGTATTTTTTTTAATTTTTTGTTTGTTATTGGTTTTTAATCTTCATTATTTACTTCAAGTTATTACAGTATGTCTCTATATACAGATTTATTTATTTTTTTGTACTAATTTTGGCCAAAGGGGGTGCATTTCAATTTCTTACACACACTTGTTATTTCATATGTTGACCAGAGGGGGAGCACTTTTAAAAGCGACACACAGTCAATTTAAAAATCCCTCCTTTTTGGGACCACCCTCATTTTGATAGATGTCACCAGCAGGGGGTGCAAATGAGATCTCTATTTTTTTTTGTTTTTTGTAACGTGCTGAAGGCCGATGACAAAGGAGTCAGGGACCACAGATGGCCCCTGTGCCGCACTTTGGGCAACCCAGCTGTAGAAGCTAACTGTTAATGGCCACTATAGTCTTAGTACCGTAGTGTATTTGTTCATCCTATGCTCACATATGGCTTGTCTTACGTCAGCACCGGAAGTGGTAAAATCAGCTGTTCAAATCCTGACTTTGGAGCAATGTTCACGGACTCTAGTATTTGGCTCTCTATTAGATGCAATGGTTTTCCGTATCGGGACCATGATTTATGTCCTAACTTGTTCACACCTCCTCATATGGAAGGTACTTTTCCTTGTTTATGTCTTAAGACCGTACCGTAGTGTATTCGTTCATCCTATGCTCACATATGTGTTGTCTTACGTCAGCACCGGAAGTGGTCAAATCAGCCGTTCACCTGCCGGGTTTTTTTCCGGGGATGAATAGTGAAGTCCTTCTTTGGCTGCCATCTTGTTTTATCATATATCGCTGCCTTTGCACCTTTTGTACGCACGTTAAATCAACAACAAAAATCCTGACTTTGGAGCAATGTTCACGGAATCTAGTATTTGGCTCTCTATTAAATGCAATGGTTTTCCTATGTTTCTATGTCCTAACTTGTCTCAAGAAGGTTAGAAATACAAGAACACACACACACACACACATTTGCAGGAGGAGAAACCACCCCGGCAGTTCTTAAGCCGCCCCCTCAGGCAACCCACTGCTGCATCTGACTTTACTGCACTTTATTTATTTATTTATTTATTTATTTTTTCCAGTTTCCTTAAGACTGAGTCAAGCAGCCCACGTCAGTCAGCACACTGACCCGCTCGGGTCACGTGATCTCACCTCCGCGCTGTAAAGCCCACGTGATCCGGGAGGTCACCTCCTTTACAAATAAAACCGAACAACTCGGCATCGTTATCGTTTGAACTATTTGTTTTCCGTAAGTGCACGTTGCGGCGAGCATTGTGATGCACTTTAGAGTAGTCTGTGTACAGCTTGACGGCCATAATGCACATTTATATATATATATATATATATATATATATTTTTATTTTTATTTATTTTTTTGGGGGGCGGAGTTAAACAAACAATATATATATATATATATATATATTTTATTTTATTTTTTTATTTTTTTTATTTATTTATTTATTTATTTTTTTTTTTTTTTTTTTTTTTTTTTTTTTTATTATTATTATTTATTTATTTTTTTTATTTATTTTTTTTGGGGGTGGAGTTAAACAAACAATATATATATATATATATATTTTATTTTATTTTTTTATTTTTTTTATTTATTTATTTATTTTTTTTATTTATTTTATTTATTTATTTTTTTTATTATTATTATTATTATTTTTTGTCTCAATTTTCAGTCATCTTTGTTATTGAGTTAATTGTTGTAAAATTTTAACACAACTTTGTAGTCGACGACATTGAAAGTCAAGTGTTGTATTTCTGAGAAGTTTTTAACTTCTTTCTGCTCCTTTTCATTCGTAATTCACATCCTTTGTTTTATTTTTTTATGACCGGAAACAAATGAGCTGAACCAGGTGAAGTTTTACAATGCAACTAAAACAATTCATACTTTTTAAAGAGTCCCATGTGTGACGTTTTGGTGCATATTTGTCCGCGCTATCGTAACATAACCAAGCGGGCCGGCAGTTGAATAGGGCTGATACGGAGTGTGATGTAGCGATATCGAGCAGATATCCACACAAGAGCGATACAGGTCACTTACGTCTGCAAAAGCCAAAAGCAGTGAAGTTGTCACGTTGTGTAAATGGTAAATAAAAAGAGAATACAACAAATCCTTTTCAACTTATATTCAATTGAATAGACTGCAAAGACAAGATATTTCACGTTCACACTGAGAAACTTTGTTCTTTTTTGGCAAATAATCATGAACTTAGAATTTAATGGCAGCGCCACATTGCAAAAAAGGCATTTTTACCACTGTGTTACATGGCCTTTCCTTTTAACAACACTCAGTAAAGGTTTGGGAACTGAGGAGACACATTTTTGAAGTGGAATTCTTTCCCATTCTTGCTTGATGTACAGCTTAAGTTGTTCAACAGTCTCCCTTCTCATATTTTAGCCTTCACACATTTTCAATGTCTGGACTACAGGCAGGCCAGTCTAGTACCCGCACTCTTTTACTACGAAGCCACGCTGTTGTAACACCTGGCTTGGCATCGTTTTGCCGAAATAAGCAGGGGCGTCCATGATAACGTTGCTTGCTTCATCCAAAAGCTGTATGTACCTTTTAGCATTAATGGCGCCCTCACAGATGTGTAAGTTACCCATGTCTTGGGCACTAATACACCCCCATACCATCACACATGCTGCCTTTTACACTTTCACCCTAGAACAGGGGTCACCAACCTTTTTGAAAGCAAGAGCTACTTCTTGGGTACTGATTAATGTGAAGGGCTACCAGTTTCATACACACTTAAATAAATTGCCAGAAATAGCCAATTTGCTCAATTTACCTTTAACTCTGTGTTATTATTAATAATTAATGATATTTACACTTAATTGAACGGTTTAAAAGAGGAGAAAACGCGAAAAAAATGATAATTAAATTTTGAAACATAGTTTATCTTCAATTTCGACTCTTTAAAATTCAAAATTCAACCGAAAAAAAGAAGACAAAAAACTAGCTAATTCGAATCTTTTTGAAAAAATTTAAAAAAGATTTTATGGAACATCATTACTAATTTTTCCTGATTAAGATTAATTTTAGAATTTTGATGACATGTTTTAAATAGGTTAAAATCCAATCTGCACTTTGTTAGAATATATAACAAATTGGACGAAGCTATATTTCTAACAAAGACAAATCATTATTTCTTCTAGATTTTCCAGAACAAAAATTTTAAAAGAAATTCAAAAGACTTTGAAATAAGATTTAAATTTGATTCTACAGATTTTCTAGATTTGCCAGAATATTTTTTTTGAATCCTAATCATAATAAGTTTGAAGAAATATTTCACAAATATTCTTCGTCGAAAAAACAGAAGCTAAAATTAAGAATTAAATTAAAATGTATTTCTTATTCTTTACAATAAAAAATCATTTTTAAGGTTGTATTTTTTCTCTAAAATTGTCTTTCTGAAAGTTATAATAAGCAAAGTAAAAAAAATGTATGAATTTATTTAAACAAGTGAAGACCAAGTCTTTCAAATATTTTCTTGGATTTTCAAATTCTATTTGAGTTTTGTCTCTTAGAATTAAAAATGTCGAGACCAGCTTGCTAGTAAATAAATAAAATTTAAAAAATAGAGGCAGCTCACTGGTAAGTGCTGCTATTTGAGCTATTTTTAGAACAGGCCAGCGGGCTACTCATCTGGTCCTTACGGGCTACCTGGTGCCCGCGGGCACCGCGTTGGTGACCCCTGCCCTAGAACAATCCGGATGGTTCTTTTCCTCTTTGGTCCGGAGGACACGACGTCCACAGTTTCCAAAAACTATTTGAAATGTGGACTCGTCAGAACACGTTTCCACTTCGCATCAGTCCATCTTGGATGAGCTCGGGGCCCAGCGAAGCCGGTTTGCGTTTCTGGGTGTTGTTGATAAATGTCTGTGGCTTTGCATAGTAGAGTTTTCAACTTGCACTTACACTTTCGAATTCAAACATGAAATATCTTGTCTTTGCAGTCTATGCAATTGAATATAAGTTGGAAATGATTTATTGTATTCTTTTTTTATTTAGCATTCACACAACTTTTGATATTCGCTCACCAGGACCCATTTGTGCTGCGCTCCACGTTAAACACGGAACGGGCGCCATGTTGTGCGTCGGGCGCCATATGGCGAGGGCGTATGTCGGCGTGTGCGCCAGCAGCCTCCGGGTAGTTTTCGGGACATTCCTCCGGTTGGAACGCCTTCTTCCACACCGTGTGGGAGCTTGTTGGAGACAAAGAAATCCAAGGAGGCGGAGCTACTCTCCTAGTTCTGTTTTCATTTTGCAGCCAAAAGGCTGCAAGTTCATTTCTGCTCCTGAAATGATGATGAAATGTTCTCTGTTCCACGTCAACATGTTACTTTGTGAAATGTTGCCTGTTAACTTGGAAGAAAAGTCACAGTTAGCGCCACGCAAAAAAAAAAAAAAAAAAAAGTGAACATGTGGCCGAGATTAACGCCATGCCAAAGTTAGCATGTTGCTAAAGTTAGCATGTTGCCAGAGTTGGCGTTCTTGTCAAAGTTGACACGTTGTCCAAAGTTACCGTGATGATAACAAGTAAACATGTTACCAAAGTTAACATGATACCAAAGTTAGCATGTTGTTAAAGTTAGCATGTTGCTAAAGTTAGCATTTTGCTAAAGTTAGCCTTTTGCTAAAGTTAGCATGTTGTTAAAGTTAGCATGTTGCCAGAGTTAGCGTTTTGTCAAAGTTGACGTGTTGTGCAAAGTTACCGTGACGATAACAAGTAATTATGTTACCAAAGTTACCATGTTGCTAAATTTAGCATGTTGCCAGAGTTGGCGTTTTGTCAAAGTTGACACGTTGTCCAAAGTTACCGTGACGATAACAAGTAAACATGTTACCAAAGTTAACGTGACACCAAAGTTAGCATGTTGCTAAAGTTAGCATGTTGCTAAAATTAGCATGTTGCCAGAGTTAGCGTTTTGCCAAAGTTGACACGTTGTCCAAAGTTACCGTGACGATAACAAGTAAACATGTTACCAAAGTTAACGTCATACTAAAAGTTAGCATGTTGCTAATGTTAGCATGTTGGTAAAGTTAGCATGTTGCCAGAGTTAGCGTTTTGCCAAAGTTGACACATTGTCCAAAGTTACCGTGATGATAACAAGTAAACATGTTAACATGATACCAAAGTTAGCATGATGTTAAAGTTAGCATGTTGCCAGAGTTAGCGTTTTGCCAAAGTTGACACGTTGTCCAAAGTTACCGTGATGATAACAAGTAAACATGTTACCAAAGTTAACGTGATACCAAAGTTAGCATGTTTCCAGAGTTAGCGTTTTGCCAAAGTTGACACGTTGTCCAAAGTTACGGTGATGATAACAAGTAAACATGTTAACATGATACCAAAGTTAGCATGATGTTAAAGTTAGCATGTTGCCAGAGTTAGCGTTTTGCCAAAGTTGACACGTTGTCCAAAGTTACCGTGATGATAACAAGTAAACATGTTACCAAAGATAACGTGATACCAAAGTTAGCATGTTGCTAAAGTTAGCATGTTGCCAGAGTTAGCGTTTTGCCAAAGTTGACACGTTGTCCAAAGTTACCGTGACGATAACAAGTAATTATGTTACCAAAGTTACCATGTTGCTAAATTTAGCATGTTGCTAAAGTTAGCATGTTGCCAGAGTTGGCGTTTTGTCAAAGTTGACACGTTGTCCAAAGTTACCGTGACGATAACAAGTAAACATGTTACCAAAGTTAACGTGATACCAAAGTTAGCATGTTGCTAAAGTTAGCATGTTGTTAAAATTAGCATGTTGCCAGAGTTAGCGTTTTGCCAAAGTTGACACGTTGTCCAAAGTTACCGTGACGATAACAAGTAAACACGTTACCAAAGTTAACGTGATACCAAAGTTAGCATGTTGCTAATGTTAGCATGTTGCTAAAGTTAGCATGTTGCCAGAGTTAGCGTTTTGCCAAAGTTGACACGTTGTCCAAAGTTACCGTGATGATAACAAGTAAACATGTTAACATGATACCAAAGTTAGCATGATGTTAAAGTTAGCATGTTGCCAGAGTTATTGTTTTGCCAAAGTTGACACGTTGTCCAAAGTTACCGTGATGATAACAAGTAAACATGTTACCAAAGTTAACGTGATACCAAAGTTAGCATGTTGCTAAAGTTAGCATGTTGCCAGAGTTAGCGTTTTGCCAAAGTTGACATGTTGTCCAAAGTTACCGTGACGATAACAAGTAAACATGTTACCAAAGTTAACGTCATACTAAAAGTTAGCATGTTGCTAATGTTAGCATGTTGGTAAAGTTAGCATGTTGCCAGAGTTAGCGTTTTGCCAAAGTTGACACATTGTCCAAAGTTACCGTGATGATAACAAGTAAACATGTTAACATGATACCAAAGTTAGCATGATGTTAAAGTTAGCATGTTGCCAGAGTTAGCGTTTTGCCAAAGTTGACACGTTGTCCAAAGTTACCGTGATGATAACAAGTAAACATGTTACCAAAGTTAACGTGATACCAAAGTTAGCATGTTTCCAGAGTTAGCGTTTTGCCAAAGTTGACACGTTGTCCAAAGTTACGGTGATGATAACAAGTAAACATGTTAACATGATACCAAAGTTAGCATGATGTTAAAGTTAGCATGTTGCCAGAGTTAGCGTTTTGCCAAAGTTGACACGTTGTCCAAAGTTACCGTGATGATAACAAGTAAACATGTTACCAAAGATAACGTGATACCAAAGTTAGCATGTTGCTAAAGTTAGCATGTTGCCAGAGTTAGCGTTTTGCCAAAGTTGACACGTTGTCCAAAGTTACCGTGACGATAACAAGTAATTATGTTACCAAAGTTACCATGTTGCTAAATTTAGCATGTTGCTAAAGTTAGCATGTTGCCAGAGTTGGCGTTTTGTCAAAGTTGACACGTTGTCCAAAGTTACCGTGACGATAACAAGTAAACATGTTACCAAAGTTAACGTGATACCAAAGTTAGCATGTTGCTAAAGTTAGCATGTTGTTAAAATTAGCATGTTGCCAGAGTTAGCGTTTTGCCAAAGTTGACACGTTGTCCAAAGTTACCGTGACGATAACAAGTAAACACGTTACCAAAGTTAACGTGATACCAAAGTTAGCATGTTGCTAATGTTAGCATGTTGCTAAAGTTAGCATGTTGCCAGAGTTAGCGTTTTGCCAAAGTTGACACGTTGTCCAAAGTTACCGTGATGATAACAAGTAAACATGTTAACATGATACCAAAGTTAGCATGATGTTAAAGTTAGCATGTTGCCAGAGTTATTGTTTTGCCAAAGTTGACACGTTGTCCAAAGTTACCGTGATGATAACAAGTAAACATGTTACCAAAGTTAACGTGATACCAAAGTTAGCATGTTGCTAAAGTTAGCATGTTGCCAGAGTTAGCGTTTTGCCAAAGTTGACACGTTGTCCAAAGTTACCGTGACGATAACAAGTAATTATCTTACCAAAGTTACCATGTTGCTAAATTTAGCATGTTGCTAAAGTTAGCATGTTGCCAGAGTTGGCGTTTTGTCAAAGTTGACACGTTGTCCAAAGTTACCGTGACGATAACAAGTAAACATGTTACCAAAGTTAACGTGATACCAAAGTTAGCATGTTGCTAAAGTTAGCCTGTTGCTAAAATTAGCATGTTGCCAGAGTTAGCGTTTTGCCAAAGTTGACACGTTGTCCAAAGTTACCGTGACGACAACAAGTAAACATGTTACCAAAGTTAATGTGATACCAAAGTTAGCATGTTGCTAATGTTAGCATGTTGCTAAAGTTAGCATGTTGCCAGAGTTAGCGTTTTGCCAAAGTTGACACGTTGTCCAAAGTTACCGTGATGATAACAGGTAAACATGTTAACATGATACCAAAGTTAGCATGATGTTAAAGTTAGCATGTTGCCAGAGTTAGCGTTTTGCCAAAGTTGACACGTTGTCCAAAGTTACCGTGATGATAACAAGTAAACATGTTACCAAAGTTAACGTGATACCAAAGTTAGCATGTTGCTAAAGTTAGCATGTTGCCAGAGTTAGCGTTTTGTCAAAGTTGACACGTTGTCCAAAGTTACCGTGACGATAACAAGTAAACATGATACCAAAGTTAACGTGATAACAAAGTTAGCATGTTGCTAAAGATAGCATGTTGCTAAAATTAGCATGTTGCCAGAGTTAGCGTTTTGCCAAAGTTGACACGTTGTCCAAAGTTACCGTGACGATAACAAGTAAACATGTTACCAAAGTTAACGTGATACTAAAAGTTAGCACGTTGCTAATGTTAGCATGTTGGTAAAGTTAGCATGTTGCCAGAGTTAGCGTTTTGCCAAAGTTGACACGTTGTCCAAAGTTACCATGATGATAACAAGTAAACATGTTACCAAAGTTAACGTGATACCAAAGTTAGCATGTTGCTAAAGTTAGCATGTTGCCAGAGTTAGCGTTTTGCCAAAGTTGACACGTTGTCCAAAGTTACCGTGACGCTAACAAGTAATTATTTTACCAAAGTTACCAAGTTGCTAAATTTAGCATGTTGCTAAAGTTAGCATGTTGCCAGAGTTGGCGTTTTGTCAAAGTTGACACGTTGTCCAAAGTTACCGTGACGATAACAAGTAAACATGTTACCAAAGTTAACGTGACACCAAAGTTAGCATGTTGCTAAAGTTAGCATGTTGCTAAAATTAGCATGTTGCCAGAGTTAGCGTTTTGCCAAAGTTGACACGTTGTCCAAAGTTACCGTGACGATAACAATTAAACATGCTACCAAAGTTAACGTGATACCAAAGTTAGCATGTTGCTAATGTTAGCATGTTGCTAAAGTTAGCATGTTGCCAGAGTTAGCGTTTTGCCAAAGTTGACACGTTGTCCAAAGTTACCGTGATGATAACAAGTAAACATGTTAACATGATACCAAAGTTAGCATGATGTTAAAGTTAGCATGTTGCCAGAGTTAGCGTTTTGCCAAAGTTGACACGTTGTCCAAAGTTACCGTGATGATAACAAGTAAACATGTTGCCAAAGTTACCATGTTGCTAAATGTAGCATGTTGCTAAAGTTAGCATGTTGCCAGAGTTGGCGTTTTGTCAAAGTTGACACGTTGTCCAAAGTTACCGTGACGATAACAAGTAAACATGTTACCAAAGTTAACGTGATACCAAAGTTAGCATGTTGCTAAAGTTAGCATGTTGCCAGAGTTAGCGTTTTGCCAAAGTTGACATGTTGTCCAAAGTTACCGTGACGATAACAAGTAAACATGTTACCAAAGTTAACGTGATACCAAAGTTAGCATGTTGCTAATGTTAGCATGTTGCTAAAGTTAGCATGTTGCCAGAGTTAGCGTTTTGCCAAAGTTGACACGTTGTCCAAAGTTACCGTGATGATAACAAGTAAACATGTTAACATGATACCAAAGTTAGCATGATGTTAAAGTTAGCATGTTGCCAGAGTTAGCGTTTTGCCAAAGTTGACACGTTGTCCAAAGTTACCGTGATGATAACAAGTAAACATGTTGCCAAAGTTAACGTGATACCAAAGTTAGCATGTTGCTAAAGTTAGCATGTTGCCAGAGTTAGCGTTTTGCCAAAGTTGACACTTTGTCCAAAGTTACCGTGATGATAACAAGTAAACATGATACCAAAGTTAACATGATACCAAAGTTAGCATGTTAACGTTAAATTTGACAGCCCTAATAATAATATGTAATAGATAAGTTCAGATAATTAGTCTTGTAGGTGCATAAAAGTGTCCAATTGAGTATGTGCTGAATGAAGCCTTGTTAATAATATTTTTTTCGTGATTAATCACATGAGTTAACTCGTTAAATTTGACAGCCCTAATAATAATATGTAATGGATGATGAGAAGTTCAGATAATTGGTTTTGTAGGTGCATAAAAGTGTCTATTTGAGTATGTACTGATTGAAGCCTCGTTAATAATAATATTTTTTTTGTGATTAATCACATGAGTTAACTCGTTTAATTTGACAGCCCTAATAATAATATGTAACTGATGATGAGAAGTTCAGATCATTACTCTTTTAGGTGCATAAAAGTGTCCAATTGAATATGTGCTGAATGAATCCTCGTTAATAATAATATTTTTTTTGTGATTAATCACGAGTTAACTTTTTACATTTGACAGCCCTAATAATAATATGTAATGGATGATGAGAAGTTCAGGTAATTGGTCTTTTAGGTGCATAAAAGTGTCCAATTGAATATGTGCTGAATGAAGACTCATTAATAATAATACATTTTCGTGATTAATCACATGAGTTAACTCGTTACATTTGACAGCCCTAATAATGATGTGTTATGGATGATGAGAAGTTCGGATAATTAATCTTGTCGTGAATAAAAGTGTCTATTTGAGTATGTGCTGAATGAAACCTTATTACCCAGTAATGATAATATTTTATTTGTGATTAATCACACGAGTTAACTCATTAAGTTTGACTGCACTAAAAATGATGTGTAATGGATGATGAGAAATTCAGGTAATTAGTCTTTTAGGTGCATAAAAGTGTCCAATTGAATATGTGCTGAATGAAGCCTCATTAATAATTATAATATTTTTGTGATTAATCACATGAGTTAACTCGTTAAATTTGACAGCCCTAATAATAATATGTAATGGATGATGAGAAGTTCAGATCATTACTCTTTTAGGTGCATAAAAGTGTCCAATTGAATATGTGCTGAATGAAGCCTCATTAATAATTATAATTTTTTTGTGATTAATCACATGAGTTAACTCGTTAAATTTGACAGCCCTAATAATAATATGTAATGGATGATGAGAAGTTCAGATAATTGGTTTTGTAGGTGCATAAAAGTGTATATTTGAGTATGTACTGATTGAAGCCTCGTTAATAATTATATTTTTTTTGTGATTAATCACATGAGTTAACTCATTTAATTTGACAGCCCTAATAATAATATGTAACTGATGATGAGAAGTTCAGATCATTACTCTTTTAGGTGCATAAAAGTGTCCAATTGAATATGTGCTGAATGAATCCTCGTTAATAATAATATTTTTTTTGTGATTAATCACGAGTTAACTTTTTACATTTGACAGCCCTAATAATGATATGTAATGGATGATGAGAAGTTCAGGTAATTGGTCTTTTAGGTGCATAAAAGTGTCCAATTGAATATGTGCTGAATGAAGCCTCATTAATAATTATACTTTTTTTGTGATTAATCACATGAGTTAACTCGTTTAATTTGACAGCCCTGATAATAATATGTAATGGATGAGGAGAAGATCAGGTAATTAGTTTTGTAGGTGCATAAAAGTGTCTATTTGAGTATGTGCTGAATGAAGCCTTATTAATAATAATACATTTTTGTGATTAATCACATGAGTTAACTCGTTACATTTGACAGCCCTAATAATGATGTGTTATGGATGATGAGAAGTTCAGATGATTAATCTTGTCGTGAATAAAAGTGTCTATTTGAGTATGTGCTGAATGAAACCTTATTACCCAGTAATGATAATATTTTATTTGTGATTAATCACACGAGTTAACTCATTAAGTTTGACTGCACTAAAAATGATGTGTAATGGATGATGAGAAATTCAGGTAATTAGTCTTTTAGGTGCATAAAATTGTCCAATTGAATATGTGCTGAATGAAGCCTCGTTAATAATTATAATTTTTTTGTGATTAATCACATGAGTTAACTCGTTTAATTTGACAGCCCACAATGGGCCGGTTTAGTAAAAAAATAATTGTTTTAGTTATATTGTAAAACTTACAAACGTTACTTGGAGTGAAGAGTGAAGGATCCGTACAAGTGGAAACGCTATGGACGGCGAGAAGACGGAACGGCGCTTGTACTTCCGGTGGAAAGCGCTAAACAGAAGAGCGCGGTGGGCAAACTCGTCCAAAAGATGGCGCTATAGCACAAACGGTAGCACACCTTTTTCAGTGTCTTTGCTCGTTTTTGTTGTTTTGGGGGGGTTTTTAGCGAAGAAAAGAAAATCCATAAATTAGTCGCAGGGTTCAAAGCGTAGGAAAATAGTAGCGGCTCATAATTTACGGTACAAATATAACATTCCTGAAGGAATTAAATTGTGGTATTTTTTTTTAGCGAAGAAAAAAAAATCCATAAATTAGTCGCAGGGGTCAAAGCGTAGGAAAAAAGTAGCGGCTCAGAGTCGGGAATTTACGGTACAAATATAACATTCCTGAAGGAATTAAGTTGTGATATTTTGACAATTATTTATTATTATTTGTTTGTTTGTTTTGTTTTTTGCTCTATGCTTTTTAACTTGTAAAGTCCAATTTAAAAAATTTTGTAAACGTGCTAAATAAATAAAGTTGCCTTGCCTTGCCAATACAGGAAGTGGGGACAGGCAACACATTGTTTCCACACAAAAAGGTAGTTTTAATTAATATTAATATTAATATTAATATTTTTTTTAAATATCAAATAGTTTTTTTAAATCAAATCTAATGAATTATTCAATGTGCAGGACATTGAATAATTAGATATGATTTGAAAATATTAATATTAATATTTTTAAATAATATCTAATTTTTAAATCATATCTAATTAATTATTCAACGCCCTGCACATTGAATAATTAATTAAATATGATTTGACAATATTCATATTAATATTAATAATTTTTAAATCATATCTAATTAATTTAATTATTCAATGTCCTGCACATTGAATAATTCATTAGATATTATTTAAAAATATTAATATTAATATTAATATTGTTGAATCATATCTAATTAATGTTTAAATCATATCTAATTAATTATCCAATGTCCTGCACATTAAATAATTAGTTAGACATAATTTGAAAATATTCATATTAATATTTTTAAATCATATCTAATTAATTTTTAAATCATATCTAATTAATTATTCAATGTCCCGCACATAGAATAATTCATTAGATATGATTTGAAAATATTAATATTAATATTTTTAAATCATATCTAATTAATTTTAAATCATCTCTAATTAATTATCCAATGTCCTGCACATTGAATAATTAATTAGATATTATTTTAAAATAGTAATATTAATATTAATATTTTTAAATCATATCTAATTATTTTTTAAATCATATCTAATTAATTATTCAATGTCCCGCACATTGAATAACTAATTAGATATGATTTTAAAATATTCATATTAATATTAATATTTTTAAATCATATCTAATTATTTTTTAAATCATATCTAATTAATTATTCAATGTCCTGCACATTGATTCATTAATTAGATGTAATTTGAAAATATTAATATTTTTAAATCATATCTAATTATTATTCAATGCCCTGCAAATTGAATAATTTATTAGATATGATTTGAAAATATTCATATTAATATTAATATTTTTAAATCATATCTAATACATTTTTAAATCATATCTAATTAATTAGTCAATGCCCTGCAAATAGAATTATTAATTAGATATGATTTAAAAATATTAATATTAATATTATTTGCTTCATAAAAAAATATTAATTTCACTAAGCATTAATATATTTTATGTCCTGGAAATGGCCTTTGCTGCGTTAATTGCTGCTTTTAGGCTGGTTCTTTGTCGCCCTCTGCTGGCCACAAAGCAGATTTCACTCACATGCCGCACCACATCATTTCTTGCTTATTTGTCTTACTTCTCCTGGAATAAATAAATTATAATAATAATCTGACGACCTCATTCTCATGCTGACTTGACGCTGAGTGGACGTTTTAGTCGATCCACGGCTTTAATTATTCAATTATAGCCCGAAGGAGACGCTGGCAAGGAGCCAATGTTGCATTCAGGAACCATAGGACACCTGTGTTTTGTCTGTGTGTGACATTGCAGAGGAAAAGTACTTAAACAAACAAACAAAAAAAAAAAAAAAAGCTAAAGAAGATTGTGTTTGCGCACTAATTGTGTCTCTCTCACTCATGCAGGGGCATCGGCAAACAAGGATTCCAATGTCAAGGTGAGCAAGGATCCATATTCAGTCATTCATCTTCTCAGAACAAACTGTCAAACTCAGTTGGCTCCCTTTTTTTTTTTTTTGTCTAGTTTGCAGTTTTGTGGTGCACAAAAGATGCCACGAGTTTGTGACCTTCACCTGTCCTGGCTCCGTGATGGCCCCCATACCGGATGTGAGCATCGCCACTTTTCACCGTAGTGACCGTTGATTGAAGGTTGTGGTTATTACTTCCAACGTGTAAATGGTAAATAAAAAGAGAATACAAGGATTTGCAAATCCTTTTCAACTTACATTCCATTGAATGGACTGCAAAGACAAGATATTTAACGTTCCAACTGGAAAACTTTGTTATTTTGTGCAAATATTAGCTCATTTGGAATTCGATGCCTGCAGCGTGTAGCAAAAAAGCTGGCACAAGTGGCAAAAAAGACTGATAAAGTTGAGGAATGCTCATCAAAACACTTATTTGGAACATCCCACAGGTGAACATGGCTAATTGGGAACAGGTGGGTGCCATGATTGGGTATGAAAGCAGCTTCCATGAAATGCTCAGTCATTCACAAACAAGGACGGGGCGAGGGTCACCACTTTGTCAACAAATGCCTGAGCAAATTGTTCAAGAACAACATTTCTCAACCAGCTATTGCAAGGAATTCAGGGATTTCACCATCTACGCTCCGTAATATCATCAAAAAGTTGAGAGAATCTGGAGAAATCACTGCACGTAAGCCATGATATTACGCACCTTGGATCCCTCATCAAAAAGCCACATCGGTGTGTAAAGGATATCACCACATGGGCTCAGGAACACTTCAGAAAACCACTGTCAGTAACTACAGTTGGTCGCTACATCTGTAAGTGCAAGTTAAAACTCTACTATGCCATTTATCAACAACACCCAGAAACGCCGCCGGCTTGGCTGGGCCCGAGCTCATCTAAGATGGACTGATGCAAAGTGGAAAAGTGTTCTGTGGTCTGACGAGTCCACATTTCAAATTGTTTTTGGAAACTGTGGATGTCGAGGGAAAAAAAAACATCCGGATTGTTCTAGGGTGAAAGTGTAAAAGGCAGCATGTGTGATGGTATGGGGGTGTATTAGTGGCCAAGACATGGGTAACTTACACATCTGTGAAGGCGCCATTCATGCTGAAAGGTACATACAGCTTTTGTTGCCATCCAAGCGAGGTTACCATGGACGCCCCTGCTTATTTCAGCAAGACGATGCCGAGCCACGTGTTACAACAGCGTGGCTTCGTAGTAAAATAGTGCAGGGTACTAGACTGGCCTGCCTGTAGTCCAGACAGAATTCCACTTCAAAAATGTGTCTCCTCAGTTCCCAAACCTTTACTGAGTGTTGTTAAAAGGAAAGGCCATGTAACACAGTGGTAAAAATGCCTTTTTTTTGCAATGTGTTGCTGCCATTATATTCCAAGTTAGTGATTATTTGCCAAAACCAAATGAAGTTTCTCAGTTTGAACATTAGATATCTTGTCTTTGAATATAAGTTGAAAAGGATTTGCAAACCGTGTTAATCAGCAGCATATATATAAAACAGACAAGTCAAACATTGATACGTTTGAGAGCTGAATAAAGGCCATTTTTACTGAAATCAGTCCAAAAATAACTTTCTTTAGTGGCGACTTCAACACAAACAAACACAATGTATAGCCCGGGGGTCGGCAACCCGCGGCTCTAGAGCCGCATGCGGCTCTTTAGCGCCGCCCTAGTGGCTCTCTGGAGATTTTTCAAAAATGTATGAAGAATGGAAAAAGATGAGGGGAAAAAAATCTATTTTTTTGTTTTAGTATGGTTTGTGTATGAGGACAAACATGACACAAACCTCCCTAATTGTTATAAATCACACTGTTTATATTAAACATGCTTCACCGATTCGAGTATTTGGCGAGCGCCGTTTTGTCCTACTAATTTTGGCGGTCCTTGAACTCACCGTATAGTTTGTTTACATGTATAACTTTCTCCGACTTTCTAGGACGTGTTTTATGCCACTTCTTTTTCTGTCTCATTCTGTCCACCGCACTTTTAACGTTGTGCATGAGTGCACAAAGGTGAGTTTTGTTGATGTTATTGACTTGTGTGGAGTGCTAATCAGACATATTTGGTCACTGCATGACTGCAAGCTAATCGATGCTAACATGCTATTTAGGCTAGCAATGTGTACATATTGCATCATTATGCCTCATTTGTAGCTATATTTGAGCTCATTTAGTTTCCTTTAAGTCCTCTTAATTAAATGTATATCTCATGACACATGTAATATGGCTTTTAATTTTTTGCGGCTCCAGACAGATTTGTTTTTGTATTTTTGGTCCAATATGGCTCTTTCAACATTTTGGGTTGCCGACCCCTGGTATAGCCTGACTTTCTATCCTCAAATCTTGAGGCCAAGCAGGACACAACACCGTATTTTTACTAATAATTATGATGATACCACAATACTACCATCCCACATCAGCGGGTCGTCTGCCTGATTGATTGACAGGACACGCCCCTGCAGGGAGCATGTGAATACAGGAAGTGTAAGATAAACGAACGAGAGGTTTGTGTACGTGTGTGTGTGTGTGTGTGCGTGTGCGTGTGCGCGTGTGTGTGTGTGTGTGTGTGTGTGTGTGTGTGTGTGTGTGTGTGTGTGTGTGTGTGTGTGTGTGTGTGTGTGTGTGTGTGTGTGTGTGTGTGTGTGTGTGTGTGTGTGTGTGTGTGTGTGTGTGTGTGTGTGTGTGTGTGTGTGTGCTGAAGTGAGAAATGACGAGGGCTGAAAAAAGTGCACGCTCAGCAGGATGGAGGCTTTTTCCAACACAGTAAAGCAGAGGACGGTGAAGAGGATGAGGGTGCTGATGAGAGATAACAATGCATCAACGCTCTCACACACTCACACACACGCACACACACACGCACACACACACACACGCGCAATGATCTCATTTATCCGTTAGAACTTGGATAGGGTAGGATGGACTTTCTTTATCACTCGATGGGGAAACGATTTGGTTGCGGTGCGGGTAAGAAAAAGGCCTTGAAAAAATGAGGTGAGAATCGAAGAACACAAAGGATGTGAAAGACAATAAAAGAGCACGACCAGAGAAAGGAACACGGCCAGCAAAGCAACCCAGAGAACCGACTCCGTCCTGGGCTGCCCACTAGCTCCCGGCCAATGTCGGAGAATCCATTCAGGGAGACCGCGGTGTCCGAAACGTGCTCATTCAGCCAGGAAACATATGCACATGTAAACATATGCACATGTAAACATACACACATGTAAACATTTGCACATGTGAACATATGCACATGTGAACATATGCACATGTAAACATTTGCACATGTGAACATATGCACATGTGAACATTTGCACATGTAAACATATGCACATGTAAACATATGTACATGTAAACATTTGCACATGTGAACATATGCACATGTGAACATATGCACATGTGAACATTTGCACATGTAAACATACACACATGTAAACATACGCACATGTAAACATACGCACATGTAAACATACGCACATGTAAACATTTGCACATGTAAACATTTGCACATGTAAACATACACACATGTAAACATACACACATGTAAACATACGCACATGTAAACATTTACACATGTTAAAAATATGCACATGTGAATATATGCACATGTAAACATTTGCACATGTAAACATATGCACATGTGAACATTTGCACATGTAAACATACGCACATGTAAACATACGCACATGTAAACATATGCACATGTAAACATTTGCACATGTAAACATTTGCACATGTAAACATATGCACATGTAAACATATGCACATGTAAACATATGCACATCTAAACATATGCACATGTAAACATTTGCACATGTAAACATATGCACATATGAACATTTGCACATGTAAACATACACACATGTAAACATACGCACATGTAAACATATGCACATGTAAACATACGCACATGTAAACATACGCACATGTAAACATTTGCACATGTAAACATTTGCACATGTAAACATACACACATGTAAACATATGCACATGTAAACATATGCACATGTAAACATATGCACATGTAAACATATGCACATGTAAACATTTGCACATGTGAACATATGCACATGTAAACATACGCACATGTAAACATATGCACATGTAAACATATGCACATGTAAACATTTGCACATGTGAACATACGCACATGTAAACATATGCACATCTAAACATATGCACAAGTGAACATATGCACATGTAAACATACACACATGTAAACATATGCACAGGTAAACATATGCACATGTAAACATATGCACATGTAAACATACGCACATGTAAGCATATGCACATGTAAACATATGCACATATAAACATTTGCACATGTAAACATATGCACATGTAAACATTAGCACATGTGAACATATGCACATGTAAACATATGCACATGTAAACATTTGCACATGTAAACATTTGCACATCTAAACATTTGCACATGTAAACATATGCACATTTAAACATTTGCACATCTAAACATTTGCACATGTGAATATACGCACATGTAAACATATGCACATGTAAACATTTGCACATCTAAACATTTGCACATGTGAATATATGCACATGTAAACATTTGCACATGTAAACATTTGCACATGTAAACATATGCACATGTAAACATTTGCACATGTAAACATATGCACAGGTAAACATTTGCACATGTAAACATACGCACATGTAAACATTTGCACATGTGTACATGCACAAATGTAAACATAAACATATGTATACATACGCACATGTGACCATACGCACATGTAAACATTTGCACATGTAAACATATGCACGTGTAAACATTTACACATGTTAAAAATATGCACATGTGAATATATGCACATGTAAACATTTGCACATGTAAACATACGCACATGTGAACATTTGCACATGTAAACATACACACATGTAAACATATGCACATGTAAACATACGCACATGTAAACATACGCACATGTAAACATATGCACATGTAAACATATGCACATGTAAACATTTGCACATGTAAACATTTGCACATGTAAACATACACACATGTAAACATATGCACATGTAAACATACGCACATGTAAACATATGCACATGTAAACATTTCCACATGTAAACATATGCACATCTAAACATATGCACATGTAAACATATGCACATGTAAACATTTGCACATGTAAACATATGCACATATGAACATTTGCACATGTAAACATACACACATGTAAACATACGCACATGTAAACATATGCACATGTAAACATACGCACATGTAAACATACGCACATGTAAACATTTTCACATGTAAACATTTGCACATGTAAACATACACACATGTAAACATATGCACATGTAAACATATGCACATGTAAACATATGCACATGTAAACATATGCACATGTAAACATTTGCACATGTGAACATATGCACATGTAAACATACGCACATGTAAACATATGCACATGTAAACATATGCACATGTAAACATTTGCACATGTGAACATACGCACATGTAAACATATGCACATCTAAACATATGCACAAGTGAACATATGCACATGTAAACATACGCACATGTAAACATATGCACATGTAAACATATGCACATGTAAACATATGCACATGTAAACATACGCACATGTAAGCATATGCACATGTAAACATATGCACATATAAACATTTGCACATGTAAACATATGCACATGTAAACATTAGCACATGTGAACATATGCACATGTAAACATATGCACATGTAAACATTTGCACATGTAAACATTTGCACATCTAAACATTTGCACATGTAAACATATGCACATGTAAACATTTGCACATCTAAACATTTGCACATGTGAATATACGCACATGTAAACATATGCACATGTAAACATTTGCACATCTAAACATTTGCACATGTGAATATATGCACATGTAAACATTTGCACATGTAAACATTTGCACATGTAAACATATGCACATGTAAACATTTGCACATGTAAACATATGCACAGGTAAACATTTGCACATGTAAACATACGCACATGTAAACATTTGGACATGTGTACATGCACAAATGTAAACATAAACATATGTATACATACGCACATGTGACCATACGCACATGTAAACATTTGCACATGTAAACATATGCACGTGTAAACATTTACACATGTTAAAAATATGCACATGTGAATATATGCACATGTAAACATTTGCACATGTAAACATACGCACATGTGAACATTTGCACATGTAAACATACACACATGTAAACATATGCACATGTAAACATACGCACATGTAAACATACGCACATGTAAACATTTGCACATGTAAACATTTGCACATGTAAACATACACACATGTAAACATATGCACATGTAAACATACGCACATGTAAACATATGCACATGTAAACATTTCCACATGTAAACATATGCACATCTAAACATATGCACATCTAAACATATGCACATGTAAACATATGCACATGTAAACATTTGCACATGTAAACATATGCACATATGAACATTTGCACATGTAAACATACACACATGTAAACATACGCACATGTAAACATATGCACATGTAAACATACGCACATGTAAACATACGCACATGTAAACATTTGCACATGTAAACATACACATGTAAACATATGCACATGTAAACATATGCACATGTAAACATATAGACATGTAAACATATGCACATGTAAACATTTGCACATGTGAACATATGCACATGTAAACATACGCACATGTAAACATATGCACATGTAAACATATGCACATGTAAACATTTGCACATGTGAACATACGCACATGTAAACATATGCACATCTAAACATATGCACAAGTGAACATATGCACATGTAAACATACGCACATGTAAACATATGCAAATGTAAACATATGCACATGTAAACATTTGCACATGTGAACATACGCACATGTAAACATATGCACATCTAAACATATGCACAAGTAAACATATGCACATGTAAACATATGCACATGTAAACATATGCACATGTAAACATACGCACATGTAAGCATATGCACATGTAAACATATGCACATATAAACATTTGCACATGTAAACATATGCACATGTAAACATTAGCACATGTGAACATATGCACATGTAAACATTTGCACATGTAAACATTTGCACATCTAAACATTTGCACATGTAAACATATGCACATGTAAACATTTGCACATCTAAACATTTGCACATGTGAATATACGCACATGTAAACATATGCACATGTAAACATTTGCACATCTAAACATTTGCACATGTGAATATATGCACATGTAAACATTTGCACATGTAAACATTTGCACATGTAAACATATGCACATGTAAACATTTGCACATGTAAACATATGCACAGGTAAACATTTGCACATGTAAACATACGCACATGTAAACATTTGCACATGTGTACATGCACAAATGTAAACAAACATATATATACATACGCACATGTGACCATACGCACATGTAAACATTTGCACATGTAAACATATGCACGTGTAAACATTTACACATGTTAAAAATATGCACATGTGAATATATGCACATGTAAACATTTGCACATGTAAACATACGCACATGTGAACATTTGCACATGTAAACATATGCACATGTAAACATATGCACATGTAAACATATGCACATGTGAACATTTGCACATGTAAACATACACACATGTAAACATACGCACATGTAAACATATGCACATGTAAACATACGCACATGTAAACATACGCACATGTAAACAAATGCACATGTAAACATTTGCACATGTAAACATACACACATGTAAACATATGCACATGTAAACATATGCACATGTAAACATATGCACATGTACACATTTGCACATGTGAACATATGCACATGTAAACATATGCACATGTAAACATATGCACATCTAAACATTTGCACATGTAAACATATGCACATGTAAACATTTGCACATCTAAACATTTGCACATGTGAATATACGCACATGTAAACATATGCACATGTAAACATTTGCACATCTAAACATTTGCACATGTGAATATATGCACATGTAAACATTTGCACATGTAAACATTTGCACATGTAAACATATGCACATGTAAACATTTGCACATGTAAACATATGCACAGGTAAACATTTGCACATGTAAACATACGCACATGTAAACATTTGCACATGTGTACATGCACAAATGTAAACATAAACATATGTATACATACGCAAATGTGACCATACGCACATGTAAACATTTGCACATGTAAACATATGCACGTGTAAACATTTACACATGTTAAAAATATGCACATGTGAATATATGCACATGTAAACATTTGCACATGTAAACATACGCACATGTGAACATTTGCACATGTAAACATACACACATGTAAACATATGCACATGTAAACATACGCACATGTAAACATACGCACATGTAAACATATGCACATGTAAACATTTGCACATGTAAACATTTGCACATGTAAACATACACACATGTAAACATATGCACATGTAAACATACGCACATGTAAACATATGCACATGTAAACAATTCCACATGTAAACATATGCACATCTAAACATATGCACATCTAAACATATGCACTTGTAAACATATGCACATGTAAACATTTGCACATGTGAACATATGCACATGTAAACATACGCACATGTAAACATATGCACATGTAAACATATGCACATGTAAACATATGCACATGTGAACATTTGCACATGTAAACATACACACATGTAAACATACGCACATGTAAACATATGCACATGTAAACATACGCACATGTAAACATACGCACATGTAAACAAATGCACATGTAAACATTTGCACATGTAAACATACACACATGTAAACATATGCACATGTAAACATATGCACATGTAAACATATGCACATGTAAACATTTACACATGTTAAAAATATGCACATGTGAATATATGCACATGTAAACATTTGCACATGTAAACATATGCACATGTGAACATTTGCACATGTAAACATACACACATGTAAACATACGCAAATGTAAACATATGCACATGTAAACATACGCACATGTAAACATACGCACATGTAAACATATGCACATGTAAACATTTGCACATGTAAACATTTGCACATGTAAACATACACACATGTAAACATATGCACATGTAAACATATGCACATGTACACATTTGCACATGTGAACATATGCACATGTAAACATATGCACATGTAAACATTTGCACATGTAAACATATGCACATGTAAACATTAGCACATGTGAACATATGCACATCTAAACATATGCACATGTAAACATATGCACATGTAAACATTTGCACATGTGAACATATGCACATGTAAATATACGCACATGTAAACATATGCACATGTAAACATATGCACATGTAAACATTTGCACATGTGAACATACGCACATGTAAACATATGTACATGTAAACATACGCACATGTAAACATATGCACATGTAAACATTTGCACATGTAAACATATGCACATGTAAACATACGCACATGTGAACATATGCACATGTAAACATATGCACATGTAAACATTTGCACATGTAAACATATGCACGTGTAAACATATGCACGTGTAAACATTTGCACATGTAAACATTTGCACATGTAAACATATGCACATGTAAACATTTGCACATCTAAACATTTGCACATGTAAACATTTGCACATGTAAACATATGGACATGTAAACATTTGCACATGTAAACATTTACACATGTTAAAAATATGCACATATGAATATATGCACATGTAAACATATGCACATGTAAACATTTGCACATGTAAACATATGCACATGTAAACATTTGCACATGTAAACATATGCACATGTAAACATTTGCACATGTAAACATACGCACATGTAAACATTTGCACAGGTAAACATTTGCACATGTAAACATATGGACATGTAAACATTTGCACATGTAAACATTTACACATGTTAAAAATATGCACATATGAATATATGCACATGTAAACATATGCACATGTAAACATTTGCACATGTAAACATATGCACATGTAAACATTTGCACATGTAATCATACGCACATGTAAACATTTGCACATGTGTACATGCGCAAATGTAAACATAAACATATGTAAACATACGCACATGTGACCATACGCACATGTGAACATATGCACATGTAAACATATGCACATGTAAACATTTGCACTTGTACACATACGCACACGTAAACATAAACACATGTAAACATGCACACATGTGAACATAAGCACATGTAAACATATGCACATGTGAACATTTGCACCTGTAAACATTTGCACATGTACACATACGCACATGTAAAGATGCCCACACGTCAACATATGCACATGTAAGCATGTACACATGTAAACGTATGCTCAAATAAATGTGCGCACATGTAAACATACGCAAACGTAAACATATGCACATGTAAATATATGCACACATAAACCTACGCCCGCATGGGCACATGTAAACACACATGTAAATATATGTACACGCAAACATACACATGTAATCATATGCACATGTAAACATGCACACATAATAACATATGCACATGTAAACAAATACCCATGTAAACATATACACATAATAACACATGCTGTACACATGTAAACATATGCACATGTAAACATATGCACACATAGGCAAACGTAAACATATGCCCATGTAAATATATGCACACATAAACATACGGCCACATAAACACAGGCACATGTAAACACACATGTAATTATACGTACAGGTAAACATACACATGTAAATATATGTATATGTAAACATACATACAGTTTATGTAAACATAGGCACACGTAAACATACGCACACATAAACAAACACACATGTAAACATACGCACATGTGAACATCTGCACATGTAAACATATGCACATGTAAACATTTGCACATGTACACATGCGCACACGTAAACATACACACATGTAAACATGCACACATAATAACATATGCACATGTAAACATATACACATGTAAAAATATACACATGTAAACACATGCTGTACACATGTAAACATATGCACATGTAAACATATGCACACATAGGCAAACGTAAACATATGCACATGTAAATATACGCACACATAAACATACAGCCACATAAACATAGGCACATGTAAACACACGTGTAATTTTATATACACATAAACATACACATGTAAATATATGTATATGTAAACATACATATATGTACGTAAACATACGCAAACGTAAACATATACATATGTTAACATATGCACATGTAAACATACACACATGTTACATACACACATGTTAACATACACACATGTAAACATACATAAACGTAAACATGTGCATATATGTACATGTGTGTATGTTTACATGTGCGTATGTTTACATGTGTGTGTATGTAACATGTGTGTATGTTTATGTGTATGTGTGTATGTTTACATGTGCATTTGTTAACATATATAAAGTAAGTAAGTAAATAATAAGTAAATAATAATGTACTATCTATCTATGTGTGTATGTTTATGTTGTCGTATGTTTACATTTGCGTATGTTTACGTGTGTGTATGTTTACGTGTGCGTATATTTACATTTGCGTATGTTTACGTGTGCATATGTTTACATTTGCGTATGTTTACGTGTGTGTATGTTTATATTTGCGTATGTTTACGTGTGTGCATGTTTACATTTGCATATGTTTACGTGTAGGTATGTTTACATTTGCGTATATTTACGTATGTGTATGTTTACATTTGCGTATGTTTACGTGTGCCTATGTTTACATTTGCGTAAATGTACGTGTGCGTATGTTTACATTTGCGTATGTTTACGTGTGCGCATGTTTACGTGTGCGCATGTTTACATGTGCGTATGTTTATGTGTGCGTATGTTTACATTTGCACATGTTCACGTGTGCGTATGTTTACATTTGTGCATGTTTACTTGTGCATATGTTTACATTTGCATATGTTTTATGTGTGCGTATGTTTACATTTGCGTATGTTTACGTGTGCGTATGTTTACATTTGCACATGTCTACGTGTGCGTATGTTTACATTTGCACATGTCTACGTGTGCGTATGTTTACATTTGCATATGTTTACATGTGTGTATGTTTACATTTGTGTATGCTTACGTGTGCGTATGTTTACATTTGCACATGTTTATGTGTGCATATGTTAACATTTGCGCATGTTTACGTGTGCGTATGTTCACATTTGCGTATGTTTACGTGTGCGTATGTTTACATTTGCGTATGTTTACGTGTGCTTATGTTTACATTTGCGCATGTTTACGTGTGCGTAGGTTTACATTTACGTATGTTTAGGTGTGCGTATGATTACATTTGCGTATGTTTACATGTGCGTATGTTTACATTTGCGCATGTTTATGTGTGCATATGTTTACATTTGCGCATGTTTACGTGTGCGTATGTTTAAATTTGCATATGTTTACGTGTGCGTATGTCTACGTGTGTGTATGTTTACGTGTCCGTATGTTTACATTTGCGTATGTTTACGTGTGCGTATGTTTATATTTGCGTATGTTTACGTGTGCGTATGTTTACATTTGCGTATGTTTACGTGTGCGTATGTTTACATTTGCGTATATTTACGTATGCATATGTTTACATTTGCGTATGTTTACATTTGCGTATGTTTACGTGTGCCTATGTTTACATTTGCGTAAATGTACGTGTGCGTATGTTTACATTTGCATATGTTTACGTGTGCATGTTTATATTTGCGTATGTTTACGTGTGCGCATGTTTACATGTGCGTATGTTTACATTTGTGCATGTTTACTTGTGCGTATGTTTACATTTGCATATGTTTATGTGTGCGTATGTTACATTTGCGTATGTTTACGTGTGCGTATGTTTACATTTGCACATGTCTACGTGTGCGTATGTTTACATTTGCGTATGTTTACGTGTATGTATGTTTACATTTGCGTGTGCTTACGTGCGTATGTTTACATTTGCACATGTTTATGTGTGCAAATGTTTACATTTGCGCATGTTTACGTGTGAGTATGTTTACATTTGCGCATGTTTACGTGTGCGTATGTTCACATTTGCATATGTTTACGTGTGCGTATGTTTACATTTGCGTATGTTTAAGTGTGCGTATGTTTACATTTGCGCATGTCTACGTGTGCGTATGTTTACATTTGCGTATGTTTACATTTGCGCATGTTTACATTTGCGTATGTTTACGTGTGTGTATGTTTACATTTGCGTATGCTTACGTGTGCGTATGTTTACATTTGCACATGTTTATGTGCGCATATGTTTACATGTGTGCATGTTTACGTGTGCGTATGTTTACATTTGCGTATGTTTACGTGTGCGTTTGTTTACATTTGCGTATGTTTACGTGTGCATATGTTTACATTTGCGTATGTTTACCTGTGCATACATTTACATTTGCGTATGTTTATGTGTGCGTATGTTTACATTTGTGTATGTTTACGTGTGCGTATGTTTACGTGTGCGTATGTTTACATTTACGAATGTTTACGTGTGTGTATGTTTACATCTGTGTATGTTTACGTGTGTGTATGTTTACATTTGCGTATGTTTACGTGTGTATGTTTTTATCAGCATATGTCCACGTGTACATACAGTATATTTACATGTGTACATTTAAACAAACACACATGTAAACTTACACTTGTAAATATATGTGCATGTAAACATACACATGTATACAGATATACATGTAAACATATGCACGCATAATATACATATATATATATATATATATATATATATATATATATATATATATATATATATATATATATATATATATTTATGTATATATATATATATATATATATATATATATATATATATATATATATATATATATGTATATATATATGTATATATATATATATATATATATATATATATATATATATATATATATATATATATATATATATATATATATATATATATATATATATATATATATATAATGTGTGTGTGTACATGCAAAGATCCGCAAGTGTCCATGTCCATGTGTTTGTTTCCTTCCAGGACCTGAGGAGTTGCCACGCGTTTAAGATCCACACGTACGCCAGTCCCACCTTCTGCGACCACTGTGGCTCGCTTCTCTACGGCCTCCTGCACCAGGGCATGAAATGTGCCTGTAGGTACAACTCTGGAAGAGAAAACTATGTATATGTATCTTTAAAAACATCTTTAAATAGAGTGTTTATGCCACGAGGCGGCCTGAGTAATTATAAACCACAGCAATTATTTCCAGGACGGAACCTACTAAATTCCCATGTCTACCTACAGTATGTCAAATGTACATACACACTAAAAACTTCTGGGTTATTTTGATAACCCAATTTATGAGTTGCTAGTGTTGGGTTATTTTGGAGTTATTTTTATGAATAGCAATCCATTTTTTGGGTTATAAGGGAATTATTTTAACCCAATTTTTGGGTTTTCAAAATTATGAACCATATTTGGGTTGTTTTTCACCGAGTAATGCCTTTTTGGGTAAAAGGCTTTTTTTTATTTAAAAAGTTGCTTTTTTCTTGAAGGGAATTTTATTATGGGTTAATATCATTAACATTATTTACAATCACCCAACATTGAGTTAACGTAACTCAACTTTTGGGTTAAATAATTCAACCCAATAGTTTGTTGGCAATAACCCAACATTAGGTTATCTTAACTCAACTGTTGGTTTAAACAATTCAACCCAAAATTTGGTTGGGATTAACCCGACATTGAGTTAGCATAACTCAACTTTTGGGTTAAATAATTCAACCCAATAGTTTGGTTGGGAATAACCCAAAATTGAGTTAGCCTAACTCAACATTTGGGTTAATTAATTCAACCCAATAGTTTGGTTGGGAATTACCCAGCATTGAGTTAGCATAACTCAACTGTGGGTTAAAAAATTCAACCCAATAGTTTGGTTGGGAATAACCCAACATTGAGTTAGCATAACTCAACTTTTTGGTTAAATAATTCCACCCAATAGTTTGGTTGGGAATAACCCAACATTGAGTTAGCATAACTCAACATTTGGGTTAATTAATTCAACCCAATACTTTGGTTGCTAATAACCCAAAATTTAGTTAGCATAACTCAATTTACGGGTTAAATAATTCAACCCAATACTTTGGTTGGGAATAACCCAAAATTTAGTTGGCATAACTCAATTTATGGGTTAAATAATTCAACCCAATAGTTTGGTTGGGAATAACCCAACATTGAGTTAGCATAACTCAACTTTTTGGTTAAATAATTCCACCCAATAGTTTGGTTGGGAATAACCCAACATTGAGTTAGCATAACTCAATTTTTGGGTTAAATAATTCAACCCAATACTTTGGTTGGGAATAACCCAAAATTTAGTTAGCATAACTCAATTTACGGGTTAAATAATTCAACCCAATACTTTGGTTGGGAATAACCCAAAATGTAGTTAGCATAACTCAATTTATGGGTTAAATAATTCAACCCAATAGTTTGGTTGGGAATAACCCAACATTGAGTTAGCATAGCTCAACATTTGGGTTAATTAATTCAACCCAATAGTTTGGTTGTGAATAACCCAAAATTGAGTTAACATAACTCAATTTATGGGTTAAATAATTCAACCCAATAGTTTGGTTAGGAATAACCCAACATTGAGTTAGCATAACTCAACTTTTGGGTTAAATAATTCAACCCAATAGTTTGGTTAGGAATAACCCAACATTGAGTTAGCATACCTCAATTTATGGGTTAAATAATTCAACCCAATACTTTGGTTGGGAATAACCCAACATTGAATTAGCATAACTCAACTTTTGGGTTAAATAATTCAACCCAATAGTTTGTTGGCAATAACCCAACATTAGGTTATCTTAACTCAACTGTTGGTTTAAACAATTCAACCCAAAATTTGGTTGGGATTAACCCGACATTGAGTTAGCATAACTCAACTTTTGGGTTAAATAATTCAACCCAATAGTTTGGTTGGAAATAACCCAACATTGAGTTAGCCTAACTCAACATTTGGGTTAATTAATTCAACCCAATAGTTTGGTTGGGAATTACCCAGCATTGAGTTAGCATAACTCAACTTTGGGTTAAAAAATTCAACCCAATAGTTTGGTTGGGAATTACCCAGCATTGAGTTAGCATAACTCAACTTTGGGTTAAACAATTCAACCCAATAGTTTGGTTGGGAATAACCCAACATTGAGTTAGCATAACTCAACTTTTTGGTTAAATAATTCCACCCAATAGTTTGGTTGGGAATAACCCAACATTGAGTTAGCATAACTCAACATTTGGGTTAATTAATTCAACCCAATACTTTGGTTGGGAATAACCCAAAATTTAGTTAGCATAACTCAATTTACGGGTTAAATAATTCAACCCAATACTTTGGTTGGGAATAACCCAAAATTTAGTTGGCATAACTCAATTTATGGGTTAAATAATTCAACCCAATAGTTTGGTTGGGAATAACCCAACATTGAGTTAGCATAACTCAACTTTTTGGTTAAATAATTCCACCCAATAGTTTGGTTGGGAATAACCCAACATTGAGTTAGCATAACTCAATTTTTGGGTTAAATAATTCAACCCAATACTTTGGTTGGGAATAACCCAAAATTTAGTTAGCATAACTCAATTTACGGGTTAAATAATTCAACCCAATACTTTGGTTGGGAATAACCCAAAATGTAGTTAGCATAACTCAATTTATGGGTTAAATAATTCAACCCAATAGTTTGGTTGGGAATAACCCAACATTGAGTTAGCATAACTCAACATTTGGGTTAATTAATTCAACCCAATAGTTTGGTTGTGAATAACCCAACATTGAGTTAACATAACTCAATTTATGGGTTAAATAATTCAACCCAATAGTTTGGTTGGGAATTACCCAGCATTGAGTTAGCATAACTCAACTTTGGGTTAAATAATTCAACCCAATACTTTGGTTGGGAATAACCCAAAATGTAGTTATCATAACACAATTTATGGGTTAAATAATTCAACCCAATAGTTTGGTTGGGAATAACCCAACATTGAGTTAGCATAACTCAACATTTGGGTTAATTAATTCAACCCAATAGTTTGGTTGTGAATAACCCAACATTGAGTTAACATAACTCAATTTATGGGTTAAATAATTCAACCCAATAGTTTGGTTGGGAATTACCCAGCATTGAGTTAGCATAACTCAACTTTGGGTTAAATAATTCAACCCAATAGTTTGGTTGGGAATAACCCAACATTGAGTTAGCATAACTCAACTTTTTGGTTAAATAATTCCACCCAATAGTTTGGTTGGGAATAACCCAACATTGAGTTAGCATAACTCAACTTTTTGGTTAAATAATTCCACCCAATAGTTTGGTTGGGAATAACCCAACATTGAGTTAGCATAACTCAACTTTTAGGTTAATTAATTCAACCCAATAGTTTGGTTGTGAATAACCCAACATTGAGTTAACATAACTCAATTTATGGGTTAAATAATTCAACCCAATAGTTTGGTTGGGAATTACCCAACATTGAGTTAGCATAACTCAACTTTGGGTTAAATAATTCAACCCAATAGTTTGGTTGGGAATAACCCAACATTGAGTTAGCATAACTCAACTTTTTGGTTAAATAATTCCACCCAATAGTTTGGTTGGGAATAACCCAACATTGAGTTAGCATAACTCAACTTTTGGGTTAAATAGTTCAACCCAATAGTTTGTTTGGGAATAACCCAACATTGAGTTAGCATAACTCAACTTTAGGGTTAAATAATTCAACCCAATAGTTTGGTTAGGAATAACCCAACATTGAGTTAGCATACCTCAATTTATGGGTTAAATAATTCAACCCAATACTTTGGTTGGGAATAACCCAACATTGAGTTAGCATAACTCAACTTTTGGGTTAAATAATTCAACCCAATAGTTTGTTTGGGAATAACCCAACATTGAGTTAGCATAACTCAACTTTTGGGTTAAATAATTCAACGCAAAAGTTGGGTTGAAAAAATTAACCCAAAATGTGAGTTAAAATAACTCAAATAAGGGGTTTGTCCTTTTCTGAACCAGCAGTTGGGGTAAACTCGGGTTATTTTTTAACCCAACATTTTTGAGTGTGTACAAACGCTACAATATTAGTATTCATATTTCCGATCTTCGCAGGTTGTGACATGAACGTCCATCGGCGATGTGAGACCAGCGTCCCCAGTCTTTGCGGCCAGGACCACACGGAGAAGCGAGGCCGCATCCACCTGACGATCCGAGGCGAAAAGGAGGATGTCTTTGTCACAGGTGAGGAGTCTCAAAACTACGAACACTGACAACAAGGTCTCTCGGCTCTCCCGACGACTTCCTGTTCCTCTCGCCGCAGTGCTGGAGGCCCGGAACTTGATGCCCATGGATCCAAACGGCCTGTCGGACCCGTACGTTAAACTGAAACTGATTCCCGACCCCAAGAGTCACAGCAAGCAGAAGACCAAGACCATCCGTTCCACGCTCAATCCCGTCTGGAATGAGAGTTTCACCTTGTGAGTCCATTGAAAGTTTGTCCTGGACCAGTCTGGCTGGGTCACGAGTACGTTGGTAAACCTCACTCCCTGACAGCCTCAAGAGCAGTGTTGACTACATAGTCGATAACTCAGGGTTTTAGCTCGGGAGCTACCACACTCGTCTCTCATGTCAGACGCCCCAGGTTTGAGTCCTGTCTGGAAGTGAAGAAGCAGGGACAGAACCAGGTGTGTTACTGTGGTGCCGTGACCCGGATGAGAGTGTGGTCTAGGGGGCTGGGCCTCTCCCTGACTATTTTAAGAGCAATGCTGACTATAGAGTTGATAGCTCGGGAGCTACCACACTCGTCTCTCATGCCAGACGCCCCAGGTTCGAGTCCTGGGTGGAAGTGAAGAAGCAGGGACAGAACCAGGTGTGTTACTGTGGTGTCGTGACCCGGATGAGAGTGTAGTCTAGGGGGCTGGGCCTCTCCCTGACTATTTTAAGAGCAATGCTGACTATAGAGTTGATAGCTCGGGAGCTACCACACTCGTCTCTCATGCCAGACGCCCCAGGTTCGAGTCCTGGGTGGAAGTGAAGAAGCAGGGACAGAACCAGGTGTGTTACTGTGGTGCCGTGACCCGGATGAGAGTGTGGTCTAGGGGGATGGGCCTCTCCCTGACTACTTTAAGAGCAATGCTGACTATAGAGTTGATAGCTCGGGAGCTACCACACTCGTCTCTCATGCCAGACGCCCCAGGTTTGAGTCCTGTCTGGAAGTGAAGAAGCAGGGACAGAACCAGGTGTGTTACTGTGGTGCCGTGACCCGGATGAGAGTGTGGTCTAGGGGGCTGGGCCTCTCCCTGGCTACTTTAAGAGCAATGCTGACTATAGAGTTGATAGCTCGGGAGCTACCACACTCGTCTCTCATGCCAGACGCCCCAGGTTCGAGTCCTGGGTGGAAAAGAATAAGCTGGGACAGAACCAAGCGTGTTACTGTGGTGCCGTGACTCGGATGAGAGTGAGGTTTAGGGGGGTGATTGTAACATAGACCAGGCGGTCTGGCTGGGCCATGTGTACGTTGGTAATCCTCACTCCCTGACAACCTCAAGAGCAGTGCTGGCTACTGGGTTGATAGCTGGGATTCTGGCTCGGTAGCTAGCATGCTCGTCTCTCAGGTTCGAGTCCTGGGTGGAAGTGGAAGCATGGACAGAACCAGGTGTGTTACTGTGGTGCCGTGACCCGGATGAGAGTGAGGTTTAGGGGTCTGGGCCACTCCCTGACTATTTTAAGAGCAGTGGTGACTACATGGTTGATAACTCGGGAGTAAGCACACTCGTCTCTCATGCCAGGCGCCCCAGGTTCGAGTCCTGGGTGGAAGAGAAGAAGCAGGGAGAGAACCCGCCGTTTTACAGTGGTGCGGTGACCCGGATGAGAGTGAGGTTTTGGGGGCTGGGCCACTTCCTGACAACTTTCAAGAGCAGTGCTGACTATATAGTTGATAGCTCTGAATTTTAGCTTGGGAGCTACCACACTCGTCTCTCATGCCAGACGCCCCAGGTTTGAGTCCTGGGTCGAAGTGAAGAAGCAGGGACAGAACCAGGCGTGTTACTGTGGTGCCCTGACCCGGATGAGATTGAGGTTTAGGCGGGTGATTGTAACATAGGCCAGTCGTTCTGGCTGGGCTATGTGTACGTTGGTAAACCTCCCTCCCTGACAACCTCAAGGGCAGTGCTGGCTACCGGGTTGATGGCCGGGATTCTGGCTCGGTAGCTAGCATGCTCGTCTCTCATGCCGGACGTCCCAGGTTTGAGTCCTGGGTGGAAAAGTAGAAGCAGGGACAGAAACAGGCATGTTACTGTGGTGCGGTGACCCCGATGAGAGTGAGGTTTAGGGGGGTGATTGTAACACAGATTGTGGGGCCATGTGTACGTTGGTAAACCTCACTCCCTGACAACCCCAAGAGCACTGCTGGCTACTGGGTTGATAGCCAGGTTCGAGTCCTGGGTGGAAGAGAAGAAGCAGGCACAGAACCAGGCATGTTACTGAGGTTTCCTTGACCCGGATGAGAGTTAGTCCAGGTCCAAATTAAAAACCGCTGTACCTAAATTTACCAAATTGGGATCAGATTATGTCACGGACCCTGAAAAATCATAAAAATGCAATTTGTGATTATGAACCTTCAAGGTCCAGGGATTAGTCTAGTCCAAAAGGAAGAAGTCCGGCTATGGTGGACTGATGCGGTCTAAACGCTTGTCTTTAGTGCATTTTCACTGGAAGATCAGAGGTTTCACAAATCACAAACTGAGTTTTTTAGGAAACTTCAGGGTCTGCGGGATAGTCCTAGTCCAGATGTAAGTAGTTTAAGTCCTTCGGTTTTGATCTGGACTACTATGATGTGGTCGTAAATAGATGAAAGGTTTCAAAACCATCGTCTTTGTTGTGATTCTTTATGCGGAATTGATATTTTTGTTACGATGTTGTCGTTATCTTGGACCATTCATAACATCC
Organism: Entelurus aequoreus; assembly: GCF_033978785.1. NCBI lineage: Eukaryota > Metazoa > Chordata > Actinopteri > Syngnathiformes > Syngnathidae > Entelurus > Entelurus aequoreus. The sequence continues at coordinate 13,124,803 of NC_084741.1, forward strand.
ATTTGGTATCGACGATCAGTATCGGCCACCATTGGAATTGGAAGCTAACTACGGCCATGTTGTGGAGTTAATATGAACTACATCCGAACCGTTATTTTTGTTTTAATTTGAGACCCTAACGGGCATGTATTTAGTTTTTTGTAGATGGACTAGAGGAGACTGCGATGGATTCCAGAGAGACGTCCATCGTTAAAAGCTTTTGTCCCTGCAGTTCAGTGCGAGGCCACCAGTGGGACCGCCGTCTCTCCGTGGAGGTCTGGGACTGGGACCGCACGTCCCGCAACGACTTCATGGGGGCGCTGTCCTTCGGCGTGAGCGAGATCTTCCGGCGTCCCATCAGCGGCTGGTTCAAGCTGTTAGCCCAGGACGAGGGCGAGTACTACAACATCCCCGTGCCGGACCCAGACCTGCAGGTAAGACCCTTCCAGCGGATAAAACATAAAATGTGTGTTTTGTTTTTAATCTGGCTGATTGTAAACAAACGGCACTTACCTTTTTAATGCGCTGCCACTTATCCTCGGGCTTGTGAGACTTCCAATAAAACCAAGCAGCTGTGGATCTTGTACGGGCGCTACTTGGTATTCAGTATGGTACTGCATCCAGACCGTGGGCTCGGCCAGACCATGGCAGTGATTCGGAACACAAATGGAAACGATCTGGCAGATCGGACTTTTGCTTTGTTTCTGACGTGATTTCCTGTCCTGTGCTTTTATTTTGTTACATCGGTTTCCTATTTGTCGCTAGATGCAATACCATTGCCCCCACCAGAGGGCGCTACAGACCAGCGTTACCAGAGATCGTCTAAGGTTTAAGTTTATTTCGTACATGCGTAGAGTTACAACATGATACATCGCAATAGTATAGTTCATATTTAAATTTTATGTGATTTTAAATAATGTTATGATAAATATAGCGATTAAAATTGTACTCAATGTAACAGAGTAAAAGTAGCGATTGTTCAGAAAAATACTCGAGTAAAAGTAAAAAGTATGTTGAATTAAAACTACTCCGACAAGTAACATTCACCAGAAAAGTTACTTAAGTAAATGTAGCTACCGACCTCCGCTTAGCATGATATTAAAATGTAATGTTAGCATGTAGCGTACATAACTATACTAGTGTTACTAACCTTGCGTGATATTAACATTGTATGTTAGCATGTAGCGTACAAAGCTATACCAGTGTTACTAGCCTTGCGTGATATTAACATTATGTGTTAGCATGTAGCTCACATAGCTCTACTCGTGTTGTTAACTTACCATGATGTTAGAGTGTAATATTAGCATGTAACTCACAAAGCTACGCTAGTGTTACTAACATGGCGTGATGTTAGAGCGTAATTTTAGCATGTAGCTGGCACAGCTATGCTAGTGTTACTGACCTAGCATGATATCTAAAATGCAATGTTAGCATGTAGCGCACAGGCTCTGCTTGTGTTACTGACCTCGCATGATGTTAAAAATGTAAAAATGGCATGTAGCTCACATTGCTATACTAGTGTTTGTTAACTTAGCATAATGTTAAAGCGTAATGTTAGCATGTAGCTGACAGCGCTATGGCAGTATTAATAACCTAGCATGGTGATAAAATGTAATATTAGCATGAAGCGCACGTAGCTACTATATATATATATATATATATATATATATATATATATATATATATATATATATATATATATATATATATATATATACAGTATATCTATAGTGAAAGTAAAAATATTACATGTGAATATATGACAATATTTTACATGTATATATATATATATATATATATATATATATATATATATATATATATATATATATATATATATATACACATATAGTCATACAAATATGAATTATTTGTAACACTTTTACCAAAAGTTTTTTTTTTAGATCCCCATACCTTTAATCTGATTTTTATAAAACTGTTGTTTCTCATCATATATATATATATATATATATATATATATATATATATATATATATATATATATATATATATATATATATATATATATATATATATATATATATATATATATATATATATACATATACATATTATATATACTGTATATCTCCATCCATCCATTCATTTTCTACCGCTTGTCCCTTTTATATATATATATATATATATATATATATATATATATATATATATATATATATATATATATATATATATATATATATATATATATACAAACATATTACATATTAATATATGACACATTTTTAACACTTAAATGAGTGGGGGTCTTTTCTTTTGGAGTTTTTTTTTTAATGCTCATTGTTCAAAAAAATTATAATGAATCAAAAAAAAATGCTGTTATGAATTATTTACCTTTTTATTTTACGTCAAATATTCCATTTGAAAATATATATTTTTTAAATTCTGTTTCATTGACAAAAAAAAAAGCATGAAACATGAAAAAAAAATATGTCAACGGATTGATTTGAAGTATTTTAGCGTTGAAAGTTAAAAAAAAAATATATATATATGAATTAATTTTAACACTTTGATGCCTGGGACCCTTTTTTGGTCCCCGGGACCTCGAACCTTGACCAAAATTGTATTCTTTTGGTTTTGAAAATGAAAAATATCAAAATTGCTTTCATTTTTCAGTGGGTTTATGCGCAATGAAATATGTAAAATATCCACTCTTATGCTCTCGTTCAGTAAAATGTTCATTACATTTTTACTTTAATGATTGAAAGTATTATTATTATTATTATATTTAATGGATCCTTACACAATACCAGTCCAATTTTCGGAGGGACTATGTTATTATTAAGTTTATTTATACAGCCCTCAATCACAAGTGTCTCAAAGGGCTGCACAAGCCACAAGACATCCTATAGTAAGTGTCCCTGCTGCTGCTATACACTGTCCCTCCACCAGGGTGCAGGCTTGGAGGTCCTTGATTCAAGTCTCTCTGTGTGTGTGTGTGACGTCACAGGAGCCGCTGCCGGACGGTACCACGCCCCTGCTGCCTCAGATGGGACCGGGTCCCCCGTGTGAGGCCCTCACCCTTCTGCCCTCAGCGTGCCCGCCTGCCCACGCTCAGGGTCCGGGCGAGGGCCGGGTGGGCATCCAGGACTTCAACTTCCTCATGGTGCTGGGTAAAGGCAGCTTTGGCAAGGTAAACTCCTTCCTCCCTTCCTACTTGGCCAGGGGGGACCAAAGTGTGGCCCCGGGGGTCCATTTGTGCTACCACAGATCTTTTTTTTTTTTTTAACGTCCTGCCGCACATTCTAAAAATACTATTTCAAGAAAACGAATGAAAATAGTAGAATAAAAGAGCAAACAGGTGAAATGTAA
>NC_084741.1:13133114-13145614 GCF_033978785.1 Entelurus aequoreus
GAGATGCTGCTCCGTGATTGATTGAAGTAAAGTCTGAATGTCATTAAAACAGTTAGCGCCATCTTTTGACACTTCTTCCACTCCCGTCCTTGCACGCTACACCGCCACAACAAAGATGACGGGGAGAAGACGCTGTCAAAGTGGAGGCACGTAAATAAGACCCGCCCACAAAACGGCGCATCCGGAAGCGACTGTCAGAAAGCGGCTTGAAGATGATGTGTAGAACCACCATTACATGTTATGTAGACCACAAGGAAGTATTTTACATTTAGAAAAAAATAATAATAATATGACTCCTTTGATGCGCCTTATAATCCGGTGCGCCTTATATATGAAAAAAGAAAAATAGACAATTCATCAGCAGTGCGCCCTACGGTCCGGAATATACGGTATTTGTTTGTGTGTTTGAAAAAAATTTAAATAAATTAAATAAATAATTTTAAAAAACTATATATATATATATATATATATATATATATATATATATATATATATATATATATATATATATATATATATATATATATATATATATATATATATATATATATATATATTATTATTATTATTTTAAAAATGTTTTCCTTGATAAAATAAAAGCAAAACTTGATTTATCTCTGTCATTTGTATTAATTTGTTTCTTTAAAAAAGTAGGAATATATCGGAAACGAGACGATTTTTGCAAGACTGCAAATTACTTGCTTGGATAATTTAGATTAACCCTTATCTTTTTGAAGCTGAATATACTGAGGATAACCTGCTGCTTCTAGAAGCCAGCACGAAGGAAGAGTGAGACTTTGGAGCATATATAAAAATAATTTCAAAAAAATAAACTTGTGTTTTAAAGCGTGTGCAAAGGTAGAAAAATCATGTAAGAGCATTTATGATTACAACATTGCACTTTGCAACTTTCTACCTCATTTTTCCTTTCAAGTATTACCATATTTTCTGGACCATAGGGCGCACCGGATTATAATTGAATTTCCAGAATAGTGGAATATGTGGAAGGTGGAATGCTTTAAATGGGTTAAAAATGTGGAAATAGTGTCCTGAGTACCTTGACGGTAAAAAAAAATCTATACAAGTATAACCCATTTACCATCAATTCCTGGAATTTTGGGAAAACCGGGAATTTTTACGGTTTTAAAAAACAACTTTGTTTTTTTCCCCGATTAAGAGGAATGTTTTGACGGTGGAACGCTTGAAGTGGTTTGGAAAATGTAGAAGGAGTAGTTGCCAGAAAAAAGGGTCAAAAATGGTTTGGAAAAAGCGAATTCCTGGAATTTTTTTGGAACATGGAAAAAATTGTTTGAATTTCCAGAAATTTTTAGAATTGTTGAAGTAGAGCACACAATTCCCAAACAGGCTGAATATTTTTAAGTTGGAACAGTTTGAATCAGATGAGAAATGTGGGAATTGTGGAACTTTGGGAATTTGTGGAAAAAGGGGAATTTTTTTTTTAAATGGTAAAAAAATTGAATGCTCTAAATGAGTTGAAATGGTTGGTGTTGGAATTTTTCAAATCAATTAAGAAATGTTTTAATTGAGAAATGATATTAAGGAATTCCTGGAATTTCGGGAAAACCGGGAATTTTTACGGTTTAAAAAAAACAACTTGTTTTTTTTCCCCCAATTAAGAGGAATGTTTTGACGGTGGAACGCTTGAAGTGGGTTGAAAAATGTAGAAGGAGTAGTCGCCAGAAAAAAAGTGTTGGAAAAAGCGAATTCCTGGAATTGTTTTGAACTTGGAAAAATTACTGTTTGAATTTCCAGAATAGCGGAATATGTTGAAGGTGGAATGCTTTAAATGGGTTGAAAATGTGGAAATAGTGTCTTGAGTACCTTGAAGGTAGGAAAAAACTATACCAGTACAATCCATTTACCATCAATTCCTGGAATTTTGGGAAAACTGGGAATTTTTACGGTTTTAAAAAACAACTTTGTTTTGTCCCCGATTAAGAGGAATGTTTTGACGGTGGAACGCTTGAAGTGGTTTGAAAAATAAAGGAGTAGTCGCCAGAAAAAAGGGTCAAAAATGGTTGTGAAAAAGCGAATTCCTGGAATTTTTTTGGAGCTTGGAAAAATGATAGTTTGAATTTCCAGAAATTTTTAGAATTGTTGAAATAGAGCACACAATTCCCAAACAGGCTGAATATTTTGAAGTTGGAACAGTTTGAATCAGATGAAAAATTTGGGAGTTGTGGAAGTTTGGGAATTTCTGGAAAAGCGGGAATTTTTTTTTTTAAATGGTAAAAAACTTGAATGCTCTAAATGAGTTGAAATGGTTGGTGTTGGAATTTTTCAAATCAATTAAGAAATGTTTTAATTGAGAAATGATATTAAGGAATTCCTGGAATTTCGGGAAAACCGGGAATTTTTACGGTTTAAAAAAAACAACTTGTTTTTTTTCCCCCGATTAAGAGGAATGTTTTGAAAGTGGAACGCTTGAAGTGGGTTGAAAAATGTAGAAGGAGTAGTCGCCAGAAAAAAGTGTTGGAAAAAGCGAATTCCTGGAATTGTTTTGAACTTGGAAAAATGACAGTTTGAATTTCCAGAATAGCGGAATATGTTGAAGGTGGAATGCTTTAAATGGGTTGAAAATGTGGAAATAGTGTCTTGAGTACCTTGAAGGTAGAAAAAAACTATACAAGTATAACCCATTTACCATCAATTCCTGGAATTTCGGGAAAACCGGGAATTTTTACGGTTGAAAAAAACAACTTCGTTTTTTTCCCTGATTAAGAGGAATATTTTGACTGTGGAACGGTTGAAGTGGGTTGAAAAATGTAGAAGGAGTAGTCGCCAGAAAAAAGGGTTGGAAAAAGCAAATTCCTGGAATTTTTTTGAACTTGGAAAAATGACAGTTTGAATTTCCAGAATAGCGGAATATGTTGAAGGTGGAATGCTTGAAATGGATTGAAAATGTGGAAATAGTGTCTAGAGTACCTTGAAGGTAGGAAAAAATTATACCAGTATAATCCATTTACCATCAATTCCTGGAATTTTGGGAAAACCGGGAATTTTTATGGTTAAAAAAAACATCTTTGTTTTTTTCCCCTATTAAGAGGAATATTTTGAATGTGTAACGGTTGAAGTGGGTTAAAAAATGTAGAAGGAGTAGTCGCCAGAAAAAAGGGTTGGAAAAAGCAAATTCCTGGAATATTTTTGAACTTGGAAAAATGACAGTTTGAATTTCCAGAATAGCGGAATATGTTGAAGGTGGAATGCTTTAAATGGGTTGAAAATGTGGAAATAGTGTCTTAAGTACCTTGAAGGTAGAAAAAAACTATACAAGTATAACCCATTTACCATCAATTCCTGGAATTTCGAGAAAACCGGGAATTTTTACGGTTAAAAAAAACAACTTTGTTGTTTTCCCCGATTAAGAGGAATATTTTGACTGTGGAACGGTTGAAGTGGGTTAAAAAATGTAGAAGGAGTAGTCGCCAGAAAAAAGGGTTGGAAAAAGCGAATTCCTGGAATTTTTTTTAACTTGGAAAAATGACAGTTTGAATTTCCAGAATAGCGGAATATGTTGAAGGTGGAATGCTTGAAATGGATTGAAAATGTGGAAATAGTGTCTAGAGTACCTTGAAGGTAGGAAAAAATTATACCAGTATAATCCATTTACCATCAATTCCTGGAATTTTGGGAAAACCGGGAATTTTTACGGTTAAAAAAAACATCTTAGTTTTTTTCCCCGATTAAGAGGAATATTTTGACTGTGTAACGGTTGAAGTGGGTTAAAAAATGTAGAAGGAGAAAAAAGGGTTGGAAAAAGCAAATTCCTGGAATATTTTTGAACTTGGAAAAATGACAGTTTGAATTTCCAGAATAGCGGAATATGTTGAAGGTGGAATGCTTTAAATGGGTTGAAAATGTGGAAATAGTGTCTTAAGTACCTTGAAGGTAGAAAAAAACTATACAAGTATAACCCATTTACCATCAATTCCTGGAATTTCGAGAAAACCGGGAATTTTTACGGTTAAAAAAAACAACTTTGTTTTTTTCCCCGATTAAGAGGAATATTTTGACTGTGGAACGGTTGAAGTGGGTTAAAAAATGTAGAAGGAGTAGTCGCCAGAAAAAAGGGTTGGAAAAAGCGAATTCCTGGAATTTTTTTTAACTTGGAAAAATGACAGTTTGAATTTCCAGAATAGCGGAATATGTTGAAGGTGGAATGCTTGAAATGGATTGAAAATGTGGAAATAGTGTCTAGAGTACCTTGAAGGTAGGAAAAAATTATACCAGTATAATCCATTTACCATCAATTCCTGGAATTTTGGGAAAACCGGGAATTTTTACGGTTAAAAAAAACATCTTAGTTTTTTTACCCGATTAAGAGGAATATTTTGACTGTGTAACGGTTGAAGTGGGTTAAAAAATGTAGAAGGAGTAGTCGCCAGAAAAAAGGGTTGGAAAAAGCAAATTCCTGGAATTTTTTTGAACTTGGAAAAATTACAGTTTGAATTTCCAAAATAGCGTAATATGTTGAAGGTGGAATGCTTTAAATGGGTTGAAAATGTGGAAATAGGGTCTAGAGTACCTTGAAGGTAGGAAAAAATTATACCAGTATAATCCATTTACCATCAATTCCTGGAATTTTGGGAAAACCGGGAATTTTTACGGTTGGAAAAAACATATTTGTTTTTTTCCCCTATTAAGAGGAATATTTTGAATGTGTAACGGTTGAAGTGGGTTAAAAAATGTAGAAGGAGTAGTTGCCAGAAAAAAAGGGTTGGAAAAAGCAAATTCCTGGAATATTTTTGAACTTGGAAAAATTACAGTTTGAATTTCCAGAATAGCGGAATATGTTGAAGGTGGAATGCTTTAAATGGGTTGAAAATGTGGAAATAGTGTCTTGAGTACCTTGAAGGTAGAAAAAAACTATACAAGTATAACCCATTTACCATCAATTCCTGGAATTTCGAGAAAACCGGGAATTTTTACGGTTAAAAAAAACAACTTTGTTTTTTTCCCCGATTAAGAGGAATATTTTGACTGTGGAACGGTTGAAGTGGGTTAAAAAATGTAGAAGGAGTAGTCGCCAGAAAAAAGGGTTGGAAAAAGCGAATTCCTGGAATTTTTTTTAACTTGGAAAAATGACAGTTTGAATTTCCAGAATAGCGGAATATGTTGAAGGTGGAATGCTTGAAATGGATTGAAAATGTGGAAATAGTGTCTAGAGTACCTTGAAGGTAGGAAAAAATTATACCAGTATAATCCATTTACCATCAATTCCTGGAATTTTGGGAAAACCGGGAATTTTTACGGTTAAAAAAAACATCTTAGTTTTTTTACCCGATTAAGAGGAATATTTTGACTGTGTAACGGTTGAAGTGGGTTAAAAAATGTAGAAGGAGTAGTCGCCAGAAAAAAGGGTTGGAAAAAGCAAATTCCTGGAATTTTTTTGAACTTGGAAAAATTACAGTTTGAATTTCCAAAATAGCGTAATATGTTGAAGGTGGAATGCTTTAAATGGGTTGAAAATGTGGAAATAGGGTCTAGAGTACCTTGAAGGTAGGAAAAAATTATACCAGTATAATCCATTTACCATCAATTCCTGGAATTTTGGGAAAACCGGGAATTTTTACGGTTGGAAAAAACATATTTGTTTTTTTCCCCTATTAAGAGGAATATTTTGAATGTGTAACGGTTGAAGTGGGTTAAAAAATGTAGAAGGAGTAGTTGCCAGAAAAAAAGGGTTGGAAAAAGCAAATTCCTGGAATATTTTTGAACTTGGAAAAATTACAGTTTGAATTTCCAGAATAGCGGAATATGTTGAAGGTGGAATGCTTTAAATGGGTTGAAAATGTGGAAATAGTGTCTTGAGTACCTTGAAGGTAGAAAAAAACTATACAAGTATAACCCATTTACCATCAATTCCTGGAATTTCGGGAAAACCGGGAATTTTTACGGTAAAAAATAACAACTTAGTTTTTTTCCCCGATTTAGAGGAATATTTTGACTGTGGAACGGTTGAAGTGGGTTAAAAAATGTAGAAGGAGTAGTCGCCAGAAAAAAGGGTTGGAAAAAGCGAATTCCTGGAATTTTTTTGAACTTGGAAAAATTACAGTTTGAATTTCCAGAATAGCGGAATATGTTGAAGGTGGAATGCTTGAAATGGATTGAAAATGTGGAAATAGTGTCTAGAGTACCTTGAAGGTAGGAAAAAATTATACCAGTCTAATCCATTTACCATCAATTCCTGGAATTTCGGGAAAACCGGGAATTTTTACAGTTAAAAAAAACATCTTTGTTTTTTTCCCCGATTAAGATGAATATTTTGACTGTGTAACGGTTGAAGTGGGTTGAAAAATGTAGAAGGAGTAGTCGCCAGAAAAAAGGGTTGGAAAAAGCAAATTCCTGGAATTTTTTTTAACTTGGAAAAATTACAGTTTGAATTTCCAGAATAGCGGAATATGTTGAAGGTGGAATGCTTTAAATGGGTTGAAAATGTGGAAATAGTGTCTAGAGTACCTTGAAGGTAGGAAAAAATTATACCAGTATAACCCATTTACCATCAATTCCTGGAATTTCGGGAAAACCGGGAATTTTTACGGTTAAAAACAACATCTTTGTTTTTTTCCCCTATTAAGAGGAATATTTTGAATGTGGAACGGTTGGAGTGGGTTAAAAAATGTAGAAGGAGTTGTCGCCAGAAAAAAGGGTTGGAAAAAGCAAATTCTTGGAATATTTTTGAATTTGGAAAAATTACAGTTTGAATTTCCAGAATAGCGGAATATGTTGAAGGTGGAATGCTTTAAATGGGTTGAAAATGTGGAAATAGTGTCTAGAGTACCTTGAAGGTAGGAAAAAATGATACCAGTATAATCCATTTACCATCAATTCCTGGAATTTTGGGAAAACCGGGAATTTTTACGGTTAAAAAAAACATCTTTGTTTTTTTCCCCTATTAAGAGGAATATTTTGACTGTGGAACGGTTGAAGTGGGTTGAAAAATGTAGAAGGAGCAGTCGCCAGAAAAAAGGGTTGGAAAAAGCAAATTCCTGGAATTTTTTTGAACTTGGAAAAATGACAGTTTGAATTTCCAGAATAGCGGAATATGTTGAAGGTGGAATGCTTGAAATGGATTGAAAATGTGGAAATAGTGTCTTGAGTACCTTGAAGGTAGGAAAAAATTATACAAGTATAATCCATTTACCATCAATTCCTGGAATTTTGGGAAAACCGGGAATTTTTACGGTTAAAAAAAACATCTTTGTTTTTTTCCCCGATTAAGAGGAATGTTTTGACGGTGGAACGCTTGAAGTGGGTTGAAAAATGTAGAAGTAGTCGCCAGGAAAAAGGGTCAAAAAAGGGTTGGAAAAAGCGAATTCCTGGAAAAAAAATTTAACTTGGAAAAATGACAGTTTGAATTTCCAGAATAGCGGAATATGTTGAAGGTGGAATGCTTTAAATGGGCTGAAAATGTGGAAATAGTGACTAGAGTACCTTGAAGGTAGGAAAAAATTATACCAGTATAATCCATTTACCAACAATTCCTGGAATTTTGGGAAAACCGGGAATTTTTACGGTTAAAAAAAACATCTTTGTTTTTTTCCCCTATTAAGAGGAATATTTTGAATGTGGAACGGTTGAAGTGGGTTAAAAAATGTAGAAGGAGTAGTCGCCAGGAAAAAGGGTCAAAAAAGGGTTGGAAAAAGCGAATTCCTGGAATTTTTTTGAACTTGGAAAAATTACAGTTTGAATTTCCAAAATAGCGGAACATGTTGAAGGTGGAATGCTTTAAATGGGCTGAAAATATTGAAATAGTGTCTTAAGTACCTTGAAGGTAGGAAAAAATTATACCAGTATAATCCATTTACCATCAATTCCTGGAATTTTGTGAAAACCGGGAATTTTTACGGTTAAAAAAAACATCTTTGTTTTTTTCCCAGATTAAGAGGAATATTTTGACTGTGTACCGGTTGAAGTGGGTTAAAAAATGTAGAAGGAGTAGTCGCCAGAAAAAAGGGTTGGAAAAAGCAAATTCCTGGAATTTTTTTGAACTTGGAAAAATTACAGTTTGAATTTCCAAAATAGCGGAATATGTTGAAGGTGGAATGCTTTAAATGGGTTGAAAATGTGGAAATAGTGTCTTGAGTACCTTGAATGTAGAAAAAAACTATACAAGTATAACCCATTTACCATTAATTCCTGGAATTTTGGGAAAACCGGGAATTTTTACGGTTAAAAAAAACATCTTTGTTTTTTTCCCCTATTAAGAGGAATATTTTGACTGTGTAACCGTTGAAGTGGGTTAAAAAATGTAGAAGGAGTAGTCGCCAGAAAAAAGGGTTGGAAAAAGCAAATTCCTGGAATTTTTTTGAACTTGGAAAAATGACAGTTTGAATTTCCAGAATAGCGGAATATGTTGAAGGTGGAATGCTTTAAATGGATTGAAAATGTGGAAATAGTGTCTAGAGTACCTTGAAGGTAGGAAAAAATGATACCAGTATAATCCATTTAGCATCAATTCCTGGAATTTCGGGAAAACCGGGAATTTTTACGGTTAAAAACAACATCTTTGTTTTTTTCCCCTATTAAGAGGAATATTTTGACTGTGGAACGGTTGAAGTGGGTTGAAAAATGTAGAAGGAGTAGTCGCCAGAAAAAAGGGTTGGAAAAAGCGAATTCCTGGAATTTTTTTGAACTTGGAAAAATGACAGTTTGAATTTCCAGAATAGCGGAATATGTTGAAGGTGGAATGCTTTAAATGGGTTGAAAATGTGGAAATAGTGTCTAGAGTACCTTGAAGGTAGGAAAAAATTATACCAGTATAATCCATTTACCATCAATTCCTGGAATTTCGGGAAAACCGGGAATTTTTACGGTTAAAAAAAACAACTTGTTTTTTTTCCCCCCCGATTAAGAGGAATGTTTTGATGGTGGAACGCTTGAAGTGGGTTGAAAAATGTAGAAGGAGTAGTCGCCAGAAAAAAGGGTTGGAAAAAGCGAATTCCTGGAATTTTTTTGAACTTGGAAAAATGACAGTTTGAATTTCCAGAATAGCGGAATATGTTGAAGGTGGAATGCTTGAAATGGATTGCAAATGTGGAAATAGTGTCTAGAGTACCTTGAAGGTAGGAAAAAATTATACCAGTATAATCCTTTTACCATCAATTCCTGGAATTTGGGGAAAACCGGGAATTTTTATGGTTAAAAACAACATCTTTGTTTTTTTCCCCTATTAAGAGGAATATTTTGACTGTGGAACGGTTGAAGTGGGTTAAAAAATGTAGAAGGAGTAGTCGCCCGAAAAAAGGGTTGGAAAAAGCAAATTCCTGGAATTTTTTTGAACTTGGAAAAATTACAGTTTGAATTTCCAAAATAGCGGAACATGTTGAAGGTGGAATGCTTTAAATGGGTTGAAAATGTGGAAATAGTGTCTTGAGTACCTTGAAGGTAGAAAAAAACTATACAAGTATAACCCATTTACCATCAATTCCTGGAATTTTGGGAAAACCGGGAATTTTTACGGTTAAAAAAAACATATTTGTTTTTTTTCCCCTATTAAGAGGAATATTTTGAATGTGTAACGGTTGAAGTGGGTTAAAAAATGTAGAAGGAGTAGTTGCCAGAAAAAAGGGTTGGAAAAAGCAAATTCCTGGAATATTTTTGAATTTGGAAAAATTACAGTTTGGATTTCCAGAATAGCGGAATATGTTGAAGGTGGAATGCTTTAAATGGGTTGAAAATGTGGAAAGAGTGTCTAAAGTACCTTGAAGGTAGGAAAAAATGATACCAGTATAATCCATTTACCATCAATTCCTGGAATTTTGGGAAAACCGGGAATTTTTACGGTTAAAAAAAACATCTTTGTTTTTTTCCCCCATTAAGAGGAATATTTTGACTGTGGAACGGTTGAAGTGGGTTAAAAAATGTAGAAGGAGTAGTCGCCAGAAAAAAGGGTTGGAAAAAGCGAATTCCTGGAATTTTTTTGAACTTGGAAAAATGACAGTTTGAATTTCCAGAATAGCGGAATATGTTGAAGGTGGAATGCTTTAAATGGGCTGAAAATGTGGAAATAGTGACTAGAGTACCTTGAAGGTAGGAAAAAATTATACCAGTATAATCCATTTACCATCAATTCCTGGAATTTTGGGAAAACTGGGAATTTTTACAGTTAAAAAAAACATCTTTGTTTTTTTCCCCTATTAAGAGGAATATTTTGAATGTGTAACGGTTGAAGTGGGTTAAAAAATGTAGAAGGAGTTGTCGCCAGAAAAAAGGGTTGGACAAAGCAAATTCCTGGAATATTTTTGAACTTGGAAAAATTACAGTTTGAATTTCCAGAATAGCGGAATATGTTGAAGGTGGAATGCTTTAAATGGGTTGAAAATGTGGAAATAGTGTCTTGAGTACCTTGAAGGTAGAAAAAAACTATACAAATATAACCCATTTACCATAAATTCCTGGAATTTCGGGAAAACCGGGAATTTTTACGGTTAAAAAAAACAACTTTGTTTTTTTCCCTGATTAAGAGGAATATTTTGACTGTGGAACGGTTGAAGTGGGTTGAAAAATGTAGAAGGAGTAGTCGCCAGAAAAAAGGGTTGGAAAAAGCAAATTCCTGGAATTTTTCTGAACTTGGAAAAATTACAGTTTGAATTTCCAGAATAGCGGAATATGTTGAAGGTGGAATGCTTTAAATGGGTTGAAAATGTGGAAATAGTGTCTAGAGTACCTTGAAGGTAGGAAAAAATGATACCAGTATAATCCATTTACCATCAATTCCTGGAATTTCGGGAAAACCGGGAATTTTTACGGTTAAAAAAAACAACTTGTTTCCCCCCCCGATTAAGAGGAATGTTTTGACGGTGGAACGCTTGAAGTGGGTTGAAAAATGTAGAAGGTGTAGTCGCCAGGAAAAAGGGTCAAAAAAGGGTTGGAAAAAGCGAATTCCTGGAAAAAAAATGTAACTTGGAAAAATGACAGTTTGATTTTCCAGAATAGCGGAATATGTTGAAGGTGGAATGCTTTAAATGGGCTGAAAATGTGGAAATAGTGACTAGAGTACCTTGAAGGTAGGAAAAATTTATACCAGTATAATCCATTTACCATCAATTCCTGGAATTTGGGGAAAACCGGGAATTTTTACGGTTAAAAAAAACATCTTTTTTTTTTCCCCCGATTAAGAGGAATATTTTGACTGTGGAACGGTTGAAGTGGGTTAAAAAATGTAGAAGGAGTAGTCGCCAGAAAAAAGGGTTGGAAAAAGCAAATTCCTGGAATTTTTTTGAACTTGGAAAAATGACAGTTTGAATTTCCAGAATAGCGGAATATGTTGAAGGTGGAATGCTTGAAATGGATTGAAAATGTGGAAATAGTGTATAGAGTACCTTGAAGGTAGGAAAAAATTATACCAGTATAATCCATTTACCATCAATTCCTGGAATTTTGGGAAAACCGGGAATTTTTACGGTTAAAAAAAACATCTTTGTTTTTTTCCCCGATTAAGAGGAATATTTTGACTGTGTAACGGTTGAAGTGGGTTAAAAAATGTAGAAGGAGTAGTCGCCAGGAAAAAGGGTTGGAAAAAGCAAATTCATGGAATTTTTTTGAACTTGGAAAAATTACAGTTTGAATTTCCAAAATAGCGGAATATGTTGAAGGTGGAATGCTTTAAATGGGTTGAAAATGTGGAAATAGTGTCTTGAGTACCTTGAAGGTAGAAAAAAACTATACAAGTATAACCCATTTACCATCAATTCCTGGAATTTTGGGAAAACCGGAAATTTTTACGGCTAAAAACAACATCTTTGTTTTTTTCCCCTATTAAGAGGAATATTTTGACTGTGGAACGGTTGAAGTGGGTTGAAAAATGTAGAAGGAGTAGTCGCCAGAAAAAAGGGTTGGAAAAACCAAATTCCTGGAATTTTTTTGAACTTGGAAAAATGACAGTTTGAATTTCCAGAATAGCGGAATATGTTGAAGGTGGAATGCTTTAAATGGGTTGAAAATGTGGAAATAGTGTCTAGAGTACCTTGAAGGTAGGAAAAAATGATACCAGTATAATCCATTTACCATCAATTCCTGGAATTTCGGGAAAACCGGGAATTTTTACGGTTAAAAACAACATCTTTGTTTTTTTCCCCTATTAAGAGGAATATTTTGACTGTGGAACGGTTGAAGTGGGTTAAAAAATGTAGAAGGAGTAGTCGCCAGAAAAAAGGGTTGGAAAAAGCAAATTCCTGGAATTTTTTTGAACTTGGAAAAATGACAGTTTGAATTTCCAGAAGAGCGGAATATGTTGAAGGTGGAATGCTTGAAATGGGTTGAAAATGTGGAAATGGCGTGGCTCAGGTTGGGAGAGTGGCCGTGCCAGCAACCTGAGGGTTCCTGGTTCGATCCCCACCTTCTACCAACCTCGTCACGTCCGTTGTGTCCTTGAGCAAGACACTTCACCCTTGCTCCTGATGGGTGGTGGTTAGGGCCTTGCAGTGTGTGAATGGGTGTGTGAATGTGTAAATAGTGTGTTGAGTACCTTGAAGGTA
>NC_084741.1:13150614-13160614 GCF_033978785.1 Entelurus aequoreus
CTATTTTATCGACCTGAAATTTATTTCAGACTTTTTCAATTAACTTTCAGTCAATTTGATGTATGTTTTGTACCAAAAAAAATAATGTGTAGCAGTGCTCGGAATGTGGCAGGGTTGTGTTGGTCTTGACCCCAGAGTGCAGAGACGGCAGGCAAAGTGCAGGTTAATGGGTTATACTTGTATAGCGCTTTTCTGCCTTCGAGGTACTCAACAACAAAAAAAGTATTTGATTAGAAAAATAAAGGAAAAAAAATCAACACAGATGACAGAGCTGGCACATAAAGCATCCTGATTGGCAATCAGGTACAGGTGTGTGCTGATTTCCAATCAGGGACAGGTGAGGAAGCCAGCGCTCAGACTGGAGAGCAGCATGAAATGACACTGAAAATATGAGTTATAATTCAAGGCACTGGCATATAAATAAAGTCCAAACCTTATTTGTGTGTGTGTGTGTGTGTGTGTGTGTGTGTGTGTGTGTGTGTGTGTGTGTGTGTGTGTGTGTGTGTGTGTGTGTGTGTGTGTGTGTGTGTGTGTGTGTGTGTGTGTGTGTGTGTGTGTGTGTGTGTGTGTGTGTGTGTGTGTGTGTGTGTGTGTGTTTGCTCCCTCATGTCACACACACACACACACACTTACACTAGCCAATCATACTCCCACGTAGGGTTGTACGGTATACCGGTACTAGTATAGTACCGCGATACTAATGAATTATATTCGGTACTATACCGCCTCTAAAAAGTACCGATACTATACTCTGTTTGAAAAGTACCGGTTCCCAATTATTATTATTATTATTATTATCATTATTTTTAACGGGCATGACGGCGCCTCGTCTTGTCGCGACGTCGCTTGTTTTACGAGCAGAGGAGCATGTTCGGCAGCGCACACGCACGGAGTACTTGCAAGCAGACACAGTGTGTAGACAGAAAAGGGAGAACGGACGCATTTTGGCTTAAAAAGTAAAGATAAAGGTGAAGTTATGACACTGAAACACCCTCAGGAAAAAGTGCTTTAAGACATGGCTAGCTAGCTAGCGGCTAAAGTCCATCCACATTCTTAAGTGTTTTAGCTACTTCTAAATCACTAATCCTGGTCTCCATGGCGACAAATAAAGTAAGTTTCTTACAAGTAGCATTATCACTGCAAGACAAGGTATAGCTAAACATGCTTCACTACACACCGTAGGAGGATACAATAGCTCACCGGCGTCACCTAGCATCCACTGAAATGATATCAAGTACAGGAGCGTATGTAGTCGATACTACTATGATTACATCGATATTTTTTAGTATCACAAAATCTTCTTTCGTTTAAAAAAAAATTTATATTATGTTTATAAAGTCAGTAAATAAGTCCCTGGACAAATGAGGACTTTGAATATGACCAATGTATGATCCTGTAACGACTTGGTATCGTATTGATACCCAAATGTATCCTCCCTTCCCTCCTGCTCCCGGCCCGCTTACTGTTAAAGACAACAGATGATTAGATTAACACGTAGCACCTGTGAAATCTAATCACCTGCCAGCTGTGTCTCGCCGTCAGCACATGCCCCGCCCTGTCTGATGGTGCTCTGTCCTCAGCACCATGGACAGAGGCGGTGACTTTTGCTCCTGCAGGCAGCGCTAACTACATCTCCCGCCACAAAGTGATTATTACATTTGAACAGAAGTGTAGATAGAACATGTAAAAAGAGAAAATCAGCAGAAATTAACAGTAAATGAACAAGTAGATTAATAATTCATTTTCTACTGCTTGTCCTTTATAATTTTGACAAAATAATAGAATGATAAATGACATTGACAAGCTTTATTTTGTCCATTCTTAACATGTACAAGACACATAAGAACTGAAATTACATTTTCGGCACAATCCCGCTAAGAGCAGACATACGTTACAGGGGGACAAGACGGGACCGCCAACGGATCAGCCACTTAGGGCGCTCCTTAAAAAGGTGGGAAAAAGGTGACATTGGGAAAGGGGGAAGAGTAAAAAAAATATCAGTCTGAGGCTGGACCCTCAGGAGTGGTCCAGACTGAAAAAACCTCACATAGCATGGCACACATAAACATGGTACATGTAATCACAACAACTCGCAACAGAGGAGGGGGGAGTTGGGACCCTGGAGGCCGGCTGCTGCTATAAAGCGCTACTCAGCCCCCACAACCCCGGAGGAATTAAGCAGTGGTGACGGCGTTTATTTGGGGAGGGGCGTGTGCGTGCATGTATGCCCAATTAACTTGGGTGAGATGTTGAAATTGTCTTTGTGGACTGAGGCCGATCTCAAAAGTTCGACCCAGGTGCTTTTTGAAAAAAAGGAAGGTCAAAAGCGTCCATCTTTGAGGAGTCCTCGGGGGAGTTCTTCAGAACAGCCTTTCCTGATAGCATCCAGGCCATTCGATGGAGTCAAATCGTAGATTAAGATGTTGTTTTTCTTCGAGCAGTCAAAACAATGACATTCCTGCTCTGTGTCCGTGTGCTGGCTCTCACAATTCCAATTGAATTATTCTTTCTCGGCAAACTTCTCCAAGATGATATCTATTTTGCGATTCAAATCACAAATAAATGACACAATAGGGGCAGGAGGTATTTGAAAACTGTCTGCAATACTTTATTTACAATAAATAAATCGATTATCAATTATTAACGTTTACTAATCAATATCATCTAAAAATCGATTACATTCCCCACCTCTAATTTTGGTTGCAATTTCTTTTATTGGTACAAATCGTTTTGTTTGCTTATAAATATAAAATTTTTGGTTGCAAATCTTTTTTCGCGAACACATTTTTGATTGATTGCAAATCAATTGTTTTGTTTTTTTGTTGCAAACATTTTTTGGGGTTATAATTCTTGGGTTGCACATCATTGTGTTTAGAATTTTTATTTGGTAACATGTTTTAGTTGCAAATTGTTTTTTCAGGAAAAAATATATTTATATATAACAAATAATATATATAATTATTATTATTAATATTATTATTTATTTATTTATATATATATATATATATATATATATATATATATATATATATATATATATATATATATATATATATATATATATATATAATATTATATATAATGTTATGTATAATAAATATATAACACATTTTTTTTACAAATATTTGTTTGGGTTATTTTGTTTTAAGTGCAAATTTATTTATTTTTGGTTACAATTATTTATTTTATTTCAATTTTTTCTTTTGGTCACAAATCTATGTTTTGGTTGCAAATATTATTTTTTTCAGGTGCAATACTTTTTTAATTTTTTTATTTTGTTACAAATATTTATTTAGGTTACCATTAACTAATAAAGTCGAATTTTATTACGACCTAACTGCAATTTTGTGGGCGGGACTTCCTCTGAAGAAATATGTTCGAAGCCTTTCTATTGGTCAGTATCGTCCACTGCTAGTTGCTATTTTCCCTCCAAATGTGTTGAAGGCGGAAGTAGTCAAGCAGTCATGCCCATATATGGTCACGTCATCATCTGGTACTCAAATAAACAATACAAAGGTTTTAATAGACTCTACATTGCAGTTAGTTGTAAAGATAATAAGAATAAATATTTATAAGCACATAAAATGACCTTCTAATCACAATTTTTGGCAATGGAAAAATAAAAGTAAAATATATCCTGTTGTGAAAAAATTGAATTATAAAGGGACATTACATATTAATAAAGATGTTCTTTATTTTCAGATTGTGGCCTACCAGCCGTACGACAAAGCGGTGGACTGGTGGTCGTACGGCGTGCTGCTTTATGAGCTGCTGGCAGGACAGGTCATAAATGTCACATATTTATTTCCCTCCACTCCTTTCTTGTTCACCGAACCTCCTTTTTCTTTTCTCCCAGCCGCCGTTCGACGGCATCGACGAGGACGAGCTCTTCCAGTCCATCATGGAGCAAAGTGTCTCCTACCCGAAGAGTCTCTCCCGCGAGGCCGTCGCCATCTGCAAAGGAGTACGTACATGAAAGTAATCTATTACATTGCTCCAGCACTGTGGTCATTTGCCCATTGAAGCCGGCGGCGTTTCTGGGTGTTGTTGATAAATGGCTGTGGCTTTGCATAGTAGAGTTTTAACTTGCACTTACAAATATAGTGACCAACTGGAGTTACTGACAGTGGTTTTCTGATGTGTTCCTGAGCCCATGGGGTGATATCCTTTACACACTGATGTCGCTTTTTGATGCAGTACCGCCTGAGGGATCGAAGGTCCATAATATCATCGCTTACGTGCAGTGATTTCTCCAGATTCTCTGAACCTTCTGATGATATGTACTGTACCTCGGATCAGGGGTGTCCAAACTTGGCATCGTTTTGTTGAAATAAGCAGGGGCGTCCATGACAACGTTCCTTGGATGGCAACATATGTTGTATGTACCTTTTCAGCATTAATGGTGCCTTCACAGATGTGTAAGTTACCCATGTCTTGGGCACTAATACACCCCCATACCATCACACATGCTGGCTTTTACACTTTGCGCCTAGAACAATCCGGATGGATCTGTTCCTCTTTGTTCCAGACTACATGATGTCCACAGTTGCCAAAAACAATTTGAAATGTGGACTCGTCAGACCACAGAACACTTTTCCACTTTGCATCAGTCCATCTTAGATGAGCTCGGGCCCAGCGAAGCCGGCGGCGTTTCTGGGTGTTGTTGATAAATGCCGTTTGCTTTGCATAGTAGAGTTTTAACTTGCACTTACAGATGTAGCGACCAACTGTAGTTACTGACAGTGGTTTTCCGAAGTGTTCCTGAGCCCATGTGGTGATATCCTTTACACACTGATGTCGCTTTTTGATACAGTATCCATGGTCCGTAATAACATCGCTTACGTGCAGCTTTTATACCCAATCATGGCACCCACCCATTCCCAATTAGCCTGTTCACCTGTGGGATGTTCCAAATAAGTGTTTGATGAACATTCCCTTAACTTGCTCAGTCTTTTTTGCCCCTTGTTCCAGCTTTTTTGAAACCTGTTGCAGGCATCAAATTCCAAATGAGTATCTTGTCTTTGCAGTCTATTCAATTGAATATAAGTTGAAAACTTCACTCGTTTTGGAGTTTGTAGCATCTGCTGCGTCAGCACAAAAGTTAAACAATGCTCTTGTAGCAACAGTGATTAATCGTGATTAATCAAAATACAAAACTGTGATCAATCTGATTCAAAATAAAACAATTGTTGACAGCACTGACGTAAAGGGCCGTGAATCTTTGGGCACCATTCCATTCCATTCGATTCTTGGGGGTAACGATTCAATTCAGAATCGACTCCCATTTCAAAACGATTCCCGATTCAAAATCAATACTTTTTAATAACATTTGAATACCAACTGTCCATCATTCTTTCACCTTCAGCTTCCATTAGCAGTGCAGTCACAACAGACACGACCTTTTACTTCTTGCTCTAAAATAAATGAATAATAATAATAAAATAGCAATATAAATAGTAATATGAATTGTTTTAATAATAACAATAATAATAATAATGACAACAAACATGATACAAATAATAATAGTAATATTAATATTGATAATAATAATCATAATAATACTACAGTAACTATGACACTCTTAGTTTACTTTAGTTTGGACATGCCAGGTTGAAGTAGTGGTAACAAAAATTGTAATATTATTCTAAAGAAATATTGATAACAATAACAACAATAATAATAGCAACAATAATAACAACAATAGTGATAATAATAATAATAATAATAATAATAATAATAATAATAATAACAAAATTAATAATAAAAGCAAAAACAACAATAATAACAGTAATAATGATAATAATAATATTAATACAACAATGATATTAATGATAATAACAGTAGTAGTAATAAAGATATTAAATATAACGGTAACAATAATATTAATAATTATAAAAGTGATGATAATAATAATAACAAAATTAATAAAAGCAAAAATAATAATAATAGCAATTATAATAACAATATTAATAATACAATAATAATAAAAATAACAATAATAGTAATTAATAACAGTGAAAATAATTATAATAATTCTACCAATAATCATAATGATAACAGTAACAATAATATAATAATAATAATAATAATAATAATAATAATAATAATAATAATAATAATAATAATAATAGCAACGATAATATCAATAATAATAGTAATAATAATAATAATAACAAAAATAATAATAAAGCAACAACAATAATAATAAAAACATAATAATGCAATAATAATAATCAGAATCAGATTATTGCCATTGTTTGAGAACGGGTTCACAATAATAATAACAGCAACAATAATAATAATAACGGTAACAATATTTATAATAACACTATCAATAATAACAGTGACAATTATATTAAAATAATAATAATAATAATAATAGCAACAATAATAATAGTAATAATAATAATAATATTAACAAAATAATAAGAGCAATACTAATATCAATATTAAAAATACAATTATAATAATAGTAATAGTAATAACAGTAACTAATAATATAACAGTAACAATAATTATAATAATAATATTAATACATGTAACAACATTTTTTAATAATATTAATAATAATGTCAATAATAATAATATAAATACAAATAATAATATTACAAATAATAATCATAATAATGGCAATAATATGAATATTAATAATGATAATGCATACATTTAAAAAGTGTTTGATAAATTAATAAACTAAGATAAAAATAAAAAGAATAAAAAACACATGAATATAAAGATATGCTTCCACCTGACAGTTAGGAGAAGACCCTCTCCTGTTCCCAGTGCACCCAACAAGGTCCATGCCTAAAGTTTGTGTGACCTCTGGCCTCACAAATGTACAAAAAGCTCTCTCACCATCGCCCCAAAGTTTATTTTCATTTCATGTTCCTTGGCTCTGAAGGCCTGACTGTGACTCTGACTAAAAGCTGTCATTTCTGGCCTGGACTCTCCCCCCAGTTCCTCACCAAGCACCCCGCCAAGCGCCTGGGCGGCGGGCAGGACGCCGAGCGAGAGATCCGCGAGCATCCCTTCTTCCGCTGGATGGACTGGGACCGTCTGGAGAGGCTGGAGATCCCGCCGCCCTTCGTCCCGAGATCTGTCAGTCACGACTCTTTGCACCTGCCGTCCACCATTGTCACTCGTCCTGCTCGCTCTCCTTCCTTCGGCTGCCATTATCAGTGCACCACCTTTCACCTCCCGCCCGACCGTATGCAAATATCTTTCGTTATTAGCGACCCGTTTGCCCGCCTGGCAGCCCGTCTAGGCAGGTGATCATGCCTGGGGGTTAGAGGTCAGGCCCGTTAGTCGAAAGAGAGAAGAAAAATTATGTTTTCAGCGCCGAAATCATCCAATTTATGAACCAATTAAAATATAATCCAGGAGTGTCTGCAGCTGAACAAATGTCAGTTCATATTTTCGGAAAATGAAAATAGTTTTTAAGTAATGAGGTGTATTAGATATAACACTAGCAACTAGAATTGGAATGCCCTATGTGCCGTTACACGTGAGTGGAACTGAAAAGCTTGAATGTCCAGGGTGAGTGGAGTGTATGGATGTTGGAACGGTCCCAATCTGTTGAGAAATATGGGATATGGAGAGTTTTGTGTATTGCCCGTTCATTCCTGGTAATTCCGGGTAATCAGGTAACTTTCTGAACCGGCAATGTCCAGGGTGAGTTGAGTGTGTGGATGTTGGAACGGTCCCAATCTGTTGAGAAATGTGGGATATGGAGAGTTTTGTATATTGCAGGTTCATTCCTGGTAATTCCGGGTAATCAGGTAACTTTCTGAACCGGCAATGTCCAGGGTGAGTGGCGTGTGTGGATGTTGGAACGGTCCCAATCGGTTGAGAAATGTGGTATTTGGAGAATTTTGTATATTGCCCGTTGATTTTCAATGGGGGGGGGGGGAATTCCTGGTAATCAGGGAACTTTCTGAACCGGGAATGTCCAAGTTGAGCGGAGTGTGTGGATGTTGGAACGGTCCCAATCTGTTGAGAAATGTGGGATATGGAGAGTTTTGTATATTGCAGGTTCATTCCTGGTAATTCCGGGTAATCAGGTAACTTTCTGAACCGGCAATGTCCAGGGTGAGTGGCGTGTGTGGATGTTGGAACGGTCCCAATCGGTTGAGAAATGTGGTATTTGGAGAATTTTGTATATTGCCCGTTGATTTTCAATGGGGGGGGGGAATTCCTGGTAATCATGGAACTTTCTGAACCGGGAATGTCCAAGTTGAGCGGAGTGTGTGGATGTTGGAACGGTCCCAATCGGTTGAGAAATGTGGGATATGGAGAGTTTTGTGTATTGCCCGTTCATTCCTGGTAATTCTGGGTAATCAGGTAACTTTCTGAACCGGCAATGTCCAGGGTGAGTTGAGTGTGTGGATGTTGGAACGGTCCCAATCTGTTGAGAAATGTGGGATATGGAGAGTTTTGTATATTGCCCGTTCATTCCTGGTAATTCCGGGTAATCAGGTAACTTTCTGAACCGGCAATGTCCAGGGTGAGTGGCGTGTGTGGATGTTGGAACGGTCCCAATCGGTTGAGAAATGTGGTATTTGGAGAATTTTGTATATTGCCCGTTGATTTTCAATGGGGGGGGGGGGAATTCCTGGTAATCAGGGAACTTTCTGAACCGGGAATGTCCAAGTTGAGCGGAGTGTGTGGATGTTGGAATGGTCCCAATCGGTTGAGAAATGTGGGATATGGATAGTTTTGTATATTGCCCATTCATTCCTGGTAATTCCGGGTAATCAGTTAACTTTCTGAACCGGCAATGTCCAGGGTGAGTTGAGTGTGT
Organism: Entelurus aequoreus; assembly: GCF_033978785.1. Lineage (NCBI taxonomy): Eukaryota > Metazoa > Chordata > Actinopteri > Syngnathiformes > Syngnathidae > Entelurus > Entelurus aequoreus. The sequence goes on from NC_084741.1 coordinate 13,159,415, forward strand.
GGATGTTGGAACGGTCCCAATCGGTTGAGAAATGTGGGATATGGAGAATTGTTTATATTGCCCGTTCATTTTCAATGGGGGGTGAATTCCTGGTAATCAGGGAACTTTCTGAACCGGGAATGTCCAAGTTGAGCGGAGTGTGTGGATGTTGGAACGGTCCCAATCGGTTGAGAAATGTGGGATATGGATAGTTTTGTATATTGCCCATTCATTCCTGGTAATTCCGGGTGATCAGGTAACTTTCTGAACCGGCAATGTCCAGGGTGAGTTGAGTGTGTGGATGTGGGAACGGTCCCAATCGGTTGAGAAATGTGGGATATGGAGAATTTTTTATATTGCCCGTTCATTTTCAATGGGGGGGGGAGTTCCTGGTAATCAGGGAACTTTCTGAACCGGGAATGTCCAAGTTGAGCGGAGTGTGTGGATGTTGGAACGGTCCCAATCGGTTGAGAAATGTGGGATATGGATAGTTTTGTATATTGCCCATTCATTCCTGGTAATTCAGGGTAATCAGGTAACTTTCTGAACCGGCAATGTCCAGGGTGAGTTGAGTGTGTGGATGTTGGAACGGTCCCAATCGGTTGAGAAATGTGGGATATGGAGAGTCATGTATATTGACCGTTCATTTTCATTGGGGGAGAAATTCCTGGTAGTTCTGGGTTTTGAGAAATTTTCTGAACCGGGAATGTCCAGGGTGAGTGGCGTGTGTGGATGTTGGAACGGTCCCAATCGGTTGAGAAATATGGGATTTGGAGAATTTTGTATATTGCCCTTTCATTTTCAATGGGGGGGGAATTCCTGGTAATCAGGGAACTTTCTGAACCGGGAATGTCCAAGTTGAGCGGAGTGTGTGGATGTTGGAACGGTCCCAATCGGTTGAGAAATGTGGGATATGGAGAGTTTTGTATATTGCCCGTTCATTTTCAATGGGCAGAAATTTCTGGTAATTCCAGGTAATAGGGGAACTTTTTGAACTGAGAATGTCCAGGGTTAATGGAGTGTGTGGATGTTGGAACGGTCCCAATCTTTTGAAAAAATGTGGGATATGGAGAGTTTTGTATATTGCCCGTTCATTCCTGGTCATTCCGGGTAATCAGGGAACTTTCTGAACCGGGAATGTCCAGGGTGAGTGGAGTGTGTGGATGTTGGAACGGTCCCGAGCGGTTGAGAAATGTGGGATATGGAGAGTTTTGTATATTG
>NC_084741.1:13165614-13168114 GCF_033978785.1 Entelurus aequoreus
AACCCCATCTAGTGGTGACGTTTGCATATTACTGTAAATAATATTCCAGCTAAAGATCAAGTTCTTGTTGTTTTAGTAAATCACCACTAAAAATTTAACCGTTTATCCCAGATTCTAGGAACTTCTTTTCATCAAAAAACTGACATTTATTGCAGTGTTTCTTAATCATAGGCTTGCCATCGTTGGGTCGTGAGCGCCCCCAAGAGGTCTGGCAAAAAAAAGGATATGTTTCTCAGCTGTGGCACGTAGTTGTAATACACCTTTCCACCACATGTGGCAGTAATGACAATATCAAACAAACAGAAGAATTCTGGAAAAATGAATGAATTTGCACTTGAATTCTATTGACAGTTTATTTAGTACACAGTCATGATTAATTCAGTATGTTTATTCTGTTTTTCGTCAATTATTTATGTACATTTGGTTAGTACTTATTTTTCTATTCAGCCTGACCTGAGGTTTATGTGTTAAATAAATACTTATAATTGTGATTGACACATGTTTTCATAGCATTTGACAAGGTTGTAAACCATAAGTAGGTTTTGAGTGATACATTATAATAAAATGAACATGTAACAAATTAAAAGTAGGGGTGGAACGGTTTTGTAGACACCAAACAAAAACTTGTTGTATAGTTTTTTACACTGTAAGTTTACATTGTCACTTTAAAGACGTCAACTGTGTATATATATATATATATATATATATATATATATATATATATATATATATATATATATATATATATATATATATATATATATATATATATTTGTCAGGTTTACGCACCGAACTATCTATTAAACAGAACAAGAAGCAAGGAATCAGGCAGAGACAGAGTTCAATTTTGCTCATGAGGAGAACGCATGGAGCTGCACACTCAGTTACAGTCTCACCCTACGCTCTGAGGAACAGTCCACGCGTTCCTCTATTTATTCAGTTTGGGAGTTTCCTTATTTACATGCTGAGGCTGCTTTTAAAGGGAGCGTTCACACATTATGCAAAGCAGCTCCAGTACGCACAATACGTGACGGAATGTGCTGGGGGCCTTGTGATTGTGCCCTGTCCCCGCTTTGTCTGTCTGCTGTTGATATGACTTTACTTCGTTGAGGTGCTAGTTCGTCCTTGGCTGTTAGAAGGCTGAAAGACAGAAAACATCTGTGGCGAGGCCACTCCTCACATGCCATGGAAGACAATAACTAGAGCAATGGCCTTTAAGCATACGAGTTGTGTGATAACTTATATATAATTATTCTAACATTTCCCTCCTGTTTATCACATAACTTCTCCAGAATCTCCTTATCCCTAATAACCTCTTCTTGCGATTTTCAGTTAATGGTTAAATTTTCTAGGGCCAAGTTATGTTTACACTCAGAGTTCAACATCCTTTTATTCCCTCATAGTCACTAGGGTCTGGAAACAGATCAGGAACACCGTCCAGGTAGGTATCCTCGTCATCAGATTCATCTTCCTTCTGCATCAGTGTTGTTTGGTATGAACGTGCAAATAAGTGAAAATATTGTTTTTATTTAATTTTTTATTCAACCCCTCGGTGGGCCCGCTGCTCTCCAGCAACTTCGGGACTATCTGTCAACATTGAGCTTTTTCTTTATTTGTATGTTTAATGCCCTTTTTGTTCTTTTTTTCTGGCAAAAACACAAAAATATGCAATATTTCCTTCTAAGATTTTAAAACTGGTCAATAGTCCATAACAGCATTTTTTTTCATTCTTAAATATATTTTGAGCAATGAGGTTTTTTTTGTTTTGTTTTGTTTTTTTTTAAAGGTTCATGCACTACACGTGTTGGGGTTCACTTATAAAAATGCAAAAGGTCATACATTTTTGATTTTGTTTACCACGGCCACCTGGCACTTGACACAACACACACTGTCGTCGTGGAATAAATGAACATATATTAGAATAAGCAGATTACGTCATCACCGTGCTGGGATGTTAATCAAAGAAATGAGTCAGCTTCCTCAGAATGATGCAACCGCCTGTGGCCCCGTGGAATATTCATTTTTCAGAAGGGGTCACGCAGGACTGAGTGGAGACCTAAGCACGCGACTAAAGTGTGAATGTTGCCAAATTGGAGTATTTTTCAGAAAATACAATTTAAAGTAGTAATACAGTAAACACCTATTTCTTATTTTATCATATTGGGAATTATTAATCATAAATTGCTCATTTTCATAGTAATTACATTTAAAAAAAACTTCCAAATATGTTTTTTTTAACATTACGAGCGCCTGAGGCTGAGCCAATCAGTGGCCACGATACTGCACGCTCCGATCGCTTTGGTCTGATACTGCTGTGATTTGCATGTTTTTACTTCATTTTGCCATTTTTGTGCTCGAAAAAAAATGCTTATATCACACCTCAAATATGTAGAATTAAAAAAAATGTTTGATAAATTTAAGCTGCAGGCTGTGATGTTCGACTAAGTTTTATGATGATTATATTGAAATATTATTGACCACTGTAAAGTTTCAATTGTAG
>NC_084741.1:13178114-13185614 GCF_033978785.1 Entelurus aequoreus
GGCGTGACCCCGGGACGCAGAGGAGGCAAGCGGCGTGCAGGCAGAAGGTTGTTCAGGCAGAAGAAAAGTAACAGAAGTTTCGAAGGAAACTGGACGGCAACAGAACACTAAATACTGAAGCAGAGAACACGGCGGAACTAAATGGAACTATTTTGAACACAAGTAACAGGAAGTAAAGGTGCTACAAAACAAGAGCACCAGGACAGGAAGTGGTGCCAAAACCCAGGAAAATAAAACGTCCAAACTGTCGTGTGACAGCAGGACAAAAGGATAACAAGAGACAAAAATAAAAGTGCAAATAAAAACGTAGCTTCAACACTTTAGTCATATTTTTTGAACTTAAGAAACTTCTCTGTGGCTTCAGACTTCTTCTGTGATGTCATTACTGCCACAGGTGGTGGGAACATGTATTACACCTGACAGACTTCTTCTGTGATGATGTCATTACTGCCACAGGTGGTGGGAACATGTATTTCACCTGACAGACTTCTTCTGTGATGATGTCATTACTGCCACAGGTGGTGGGAACATGTATTTCACCTGACAGACTTCTTCTGTGATGATGTCATTACTGCCACAGGTGGTGGGAACATGTATTACACCTGACAGACTTCTTCTGTGTGTGTGATGATGTCATTACTGCCACAGGTGGTGGGAACATGTATTACACCTGACAGACTTCTTCTGTGTGAGTGATGATGTCATTACTGCCACAGGTGGTGGGAACATGTATTACCCCTGACAGACTTCTTCTGTGATGATGTCATTACTGCCACAGGTGGTGGGAACATGTATTACACCTGACAGACGTCTTCTGTGATGATGTCATTACTGCCACAGGTGGTGGGAACATGTATTACACCTGACAGACTTCTTCTGTGATTATGTCATTACTGCCACAGGTGGTGGGAACATGTATTACACCTGACAGACGTCTTCTGTGATGATGTCATTACTGCCACAGGTGGTGGGAACATGCATTACACCTGACAGACTTCTTCTGTGATGATGTCATTACTGCCACAGGTGGTGGGAACATGTATTACACCTGAGTACCAACCCCTGCTCAGAAACACCATTTTGGTGACCTTCCTTTATTTTGTTTTTCCTTCCATCCGTCCTTCCTTTTTCCTGTATTCCTTTTTTCCTTCCTTCTTTCCTTTTTCTCCTTTATTCCTTCTTTCTTTTCTTCATTCCTTTTTGTTCCTTCCTTCCTTCCTTCATTGCTTCCTTTGTTTATTAATTTTGCCTTCCTTCCATCATTCCTTTCTTCATTCCTTTTTTATGACTTCTTTCCTTCCTTTATTTAATTTTTCCTACCTTCGCTCCTTCCCTCCTTTCTTCCTTTCTCCTTTATTCCTTTTTTTCTTCTTTCATTCCTTCCCTCCTTCCTTCCTTCCTTCCTTTCTTTTTTCTCCTCTATTCATTTTTTGTCTTGTCTGGTTTCATGTTGTCTCTTTTACAAACCCCGTTTCCATATGAGTTGGGAAATTGTGTTAGATGTAAATATAAACGGAATACAATGATTTGCAAATCCTTTTCAACCCATATTCAGTTGAATGCACTACAAAGACAACATATTTGATGTTCAAACTCATAAACTTTTCAATAAATATTCATAAATATTTTTTGCAAATAATAATTAACTTAGAATTTCAGCCGACGGCGTTTCTGGGTGTTGTTGATAAACGGTTTTGGCCTTGCATAGGAGAGTTTTAACTTGCACTTACAGATGTAGCGACCAATGGTAGTTACTGACAGTGGGTTTCTGAAGTGTTCCTGAGCCCATGTGGCGATATCCTTTACACACTGATGTCGCTTGTTGATGCAGTACAGCCTGAGGGATGGAAGGTCACGGGCTTAGCTGCTTACGTGCAGTGATTTCTCCAGATTCTCTCAACCCTTTGATGATATTATGGAGCGTAGATGGCGAAATCCCTAAATTCCTTGCAATAGCTGGTTGAGAAATGTTGTTCTTAAACTGTTCAACAATTTGCTCACGCATTTGTTGACAAAGTGGTGCCCAAAAAAAAATGTTTATGAGTTTGAACATCAAATATGTTGTCTTTGTAGCATATTCAACTGAATATGGGTTGAAAATGATTAGCAAATCATTGTATTCCGTTTATATTTACATCTAACACAATTTCCCAACTCATATGGAAACGGGGTTTGTATTTTGAAAGGTTAACTCTTCCTCTCGTTTCAGACCACTTGCCCTTCCCCCTGTGTCACTGGTCTGATGTGTCTCCTGATTGTGCCCACCTGTGTCACCCTCCCTCATGTGGTGGTCCTGGTCTTGTTGCCAGAGCACATGGTCTCGTCGTGTACCTCCAGCCTTCGTCCACAGTCTTGACCCAAGTTAAGTATTGCCTCGCCTTATTTATTGATTTCTTTGTACTTTCTGAGAAAGTGATTTTTGGTTTGCTAAAGTTTTTGTGGTCAGTTTCTGTGTGCTAATTTCCTTGTGCTTTGCCTTCCTTTTTTCCTCCTCTTGGAGCGCTTTAGTTTGCAGTTCTCTCAGCTCTTTCTAGTAGTGACGGGTTGATGAGGCGTCATGAAGCGTTTCGACACATTGCAAAAAAAAACTGTATTGATACTGTGTCACTAAATACTGACATCTGCTGGACATTAGAAATCCCTACAGGCAACCGACTCAACTGACACTGATTTTATGACCTAGCATATACAATAATACAAACCCCGTTTCCATACGAGTTGGGAAATTGTGTTAGATGTAAATATAAACGGAATACAATGATTTGCTAATCCTTTTCAACCCATATTCAGTTGAATATGCTACAAAGACAACATATTTGATGTTCAAACACATAAACATTTTTTTTTTTTGCAAATAATCATTAACTTTAGAATTTGATGCCAGCAACACGTGACAAAGAAGTTGGGAAAGGTGGCAATAAATACTGATAAAGTTGAGGAATGCTCATCAAACACTTATTTGGAACATCCCACAGGTGAACAGGCAAATTGGGAACAGGTGGGTGCCATGATTGGGTATAAAAGTAGATTCCATGAAATGCTCAGTCATTCACAAACAAGGATGGGGCGAAGGTCACCACTTTGTCAACAAATGCCTGAGCAAATTGTTGAACAGTTTAAGAAAAACCTTTCTCAACCAGCTATTGCAAGGAATTTAGGGATTTCACCATCTACGCTCCGTAATATCATCAAAGGGTTCAGAGAATCTGGAGAAATCCGTGCACGTAAGCAGCTAAGCCCGTGACCTTCCATCCCTCAGGCTGTACTGCATCAACAAGCCACATCAGTGTGGAAAGGATATCACCACATGGGCTCAGGAACACTTCAGAAACCCACTGTCAGTAACTACAGTTGGTCGCTACATCTGTAAGTGCAAGTTAAAACTCTACTATGCAAGGCCGAAACCGTTTATCAACAACACCCAGAAACGCCGTCGGCTTCGCTGGGCCCGAGCTCATCTAAGATGGACTGATACAAAGTGGTAAAGTGTTCTGTGGTCTGACGAGTCCACATTTCAAATAGTTTTGGGAAACTGTGGACGTCGTGTCCTCCGAACCAAAGAGGAAAAGAACCATCCGGATTGTTCTAGGCGCAAAGTGTAAAAGGCAGCATGTGTGATGGTATGGGGGTGTATTAGTGCCCAAGACATGGGTAACTTACACATCTCTGAAGGCACCATTAATGCTGAAAGGTACATACAGCTTTTGGATGAAGCAAGCAACGTTATCATGGACGCCCCTGCTTATTTCAGCAAAACGATGCCAAGCCACGTGTTACAACAGCGTGGCTTCATAGTAAAAGAGTGCGGGTACTAGACTGGCCTGCCTGTAGTCCAGACCTGTCTCCCATTGAAAATGTGTGGCGCTTTATGAAGCCTAGAATACCACAACGGAGACCCCCGGACTGTTGAACAACTTAAGCTGTACATCAAGCAAGAATGGGAAAGAATTCCACCTGAGAAGCTTCAAAAATGTGTCTCCTCAGTTCCCAAACCTTTACTGAGTGTTGTTAAAAGGAAAGGCCATGTAACACAGTGGTGAACATGCCCTTTCCCAACTACTTTGGCACGTTTTGCAGCCAAGAAATTCTAAGTTAATTATTATTTGCAAAAAAAATAAAGTTTATGAGTTTGAATATCAAATATGTTGTCTTTGTAGCATATTCAACTGAATATGGCTTGAAAAGGATTTGCAAATCATTGTATTCCGTTTATATTTACATCTAACACAATTTCCCAACTCATATGGAAACGGGGTTTGTATAAACCAAGTCATTGTATTTTATTTAGGATTATTTCATATCTTCATTTAAATAAAAATATATTTTTATCTTTTTTAGATACAGTCAATAAATAATGTGAACATGGAAATCTAAGAGAACGTGTTGTGAATGAGGATGCTTGTGGACTGGGAATTTTTTTAATTTTTTTTTTTTTACACATTTTTATTGGAAAAAAAAAAGCAGTTTCTCCAACATATTAAATTTTAGACGATTTCTCTTCTTAGTTATTATTTCTCCGGCTGTAGAAAAGACCCGCTCACAGGGCACAGAGGAGGCGTCAGTCCGACACAGTTTGCGTATCGGTCACGTGACCGAAACAGCTCATGATCGGTCACGTGACTTTCTAAAAGCGGCTTGGTGCCTCGTCTGAGCTGCTGTGACTTACATTACCATAGTAACTAATTACATTACCATAGTAACTAATTACATTACCATAGTAACTAATTACATTCAAAATTAATTGGCCATTTTTTTCAAATTTCCACCATTTCCACATTTTTCAACCGATTCAAACCATTCCACCTTCAACACATTCTACCGTCCTGGAAATGTAAACTACCCTTTTTTCCGAATTCAAAAAAATTCCAGGATTTTTCAGAATTCCTGGTTTTCCAAAGCCCTATTTTCACCTTTTTTTCTGGCAACTAATCCTCGCACATTTTTCAACCCACTTCAACCGTTCCACCGTCAAAACATTCCTCTTAATCAGGACAAAAAACAAAGTTGTTTTTCGAAATGGAAAAATTCCCAGAATTCCAGGTTTTCCGGGACATTTTTCCCATTCAAAATAAATTGGCCGTTTTTTTCAAACTTCCACCATTTTCACATTTTTCAACTGATTCAAACCATTCTACCTTCAACACATTCCACCATCCTCGAAATGTAAACTACCCCTTTTTCCAAGTTCAAAAAAATTCCAGGATTTTCCAGAATTCCTAGTTTTCCAAAGCCCTATTTCCACCCTTTTTTCTGGCGACTACTCCTTCCACATTTTTCAACCCACTTCAACCGTTCCACCGTCAAAACATTCCTCTTAATCAGGACAAAAAACAAAATTGTTTTTCGAACTGGAAAAATTCATTCCCAGATTTCCCAGAATTTCAGGTTTTCCAGGACATTTTTCCCATTCAAAATGAATTGGCCAATTTTTTTCAAACTTCCACCATTTCCACATTTTTCAATGTATTCAAACCATTCTACCTTCAACACATTCCACCATCCTCGAAATGTAAACTACCCCTCTTTCCAAGTTCAAAAAATTCCAGGATTTTCCAGAATTCCTGGTTTTCCAAAGCCCTGTATCCACACTTTTTTCTGGCGACTACTCCTTCCACATTTTTCAACCCACTTCAACCGTTCCACCGTCCAAACATTCCTCTTAATCAGGACAAAAAACAAAATATTTTTTCGAACTGGAAAAATTCATTCCCAGAATTCCAGGTTTTCCGGGACATTTTTCCCATTCAAAATGAATTGGCCAATTTTTTTCAAACTTCCACCATTTTCAAATTTTTCAACGTATTCAAACCATTCCACCTTCAACACATTCCACCATTCTGGAAATTTAAACTACCCTTTTTCCAAGTTAAAGAAATTCCAGGACTTTCCAGAATTCCTGGTTTTCCAAAGCCCTATATCCACCCTTTTTTCTGGCGACTACTCCTTCCACATTTTTCAACCCACTTCAACCGTTCCACCGTCCACACATTCCTCTTAATCAGGACAAAAAACAAAAGTTTTTTGAACTTGAAAAATTCCCAGATTTCCCAGAATTTCAGGTTTTCCGGGACATTTTTCCCATTCAAAATTAATTGGCCGTTTTTTCAAACTTCCTCCATTTCCACATTTTTCAAACCATTCTACCTTCAACACATTCCACCATCCTGGAAATTTAAACTACCCTTTTTTCCAAGTTCAAAAAATTCCAGGATTTTCCAGAATTCCTGGTTTTCCAAAGTCCTATTTCCACCCTTTTTTTCTGGCGACTACTCCTTCCACATTTTTCAAACCACTTCAACCGTTCCACCGTCAAAACATTCCTCTTAATCAGGACAAAAAACAAAATATTTTTTTGAACTGGAAAAATTCCCGGATTTACCAGAATTCCATGTTTTCCTGGACATTTTTCCCATTCAAAATGAATTGGCCAATTTTTTTCAAACTTCCACCATTTTCAAATTTTTCAACGTATTCAAACCATTCCACCTTCAACACATTCCACCATTCTGGAAATTTAAACTACCCTTTTTCCAAGTTAAAAAAATTCCAGGATTTTCCAGATTTCCTGGTTTTCCAAAGCCCTATTTCCACCCTTTTTTCTGGCGACTACTCCTTACACATTTTTCAACCCACTTCAACCGTTCCACCGTCAAAACATTCCTCTTAATCAGGACAAAAAACAAAATTGTTTTTCGAACTGGAAAAATTCATTCCCAGAATTCCAGGTTTTCCGGGACATTTTTCCCATTCAAAATAAATTGGCCGTTTTTTTCAAACTTCCACCATTTTCACATTTTTCAACTGATTCAAACCATTCTACCTTCAACACATTCCACCATCCTCGAAATGTAAACTACCCCTTTTTCCAAGTTCAAAAAATTCCAGGATTTTCCAGAATTCCTGGTTTTCCAAAGCCCTATTTCCACCCTTTTTTCTGGCGACTACTCCTTCCACATTTTTCAACCCACTTCAACCGTTCCACCGTCAAAACATTCCTCTTAATCAGGACAAAAAACAAAAGTTTTTTTAACTGGAAAAATTCCCAGATTTCCCAGAATTTCAGGTTTTCCGGGACATTTTTCCCATTCAAAATGAATTGGCCAATTTTTTTCAAACTTCCACCATTTTCAAATTTTTCAATGTATTCAAACCATTCCACCTTCAACACATTCCACCATTCTGGAAATTTAAACCACCCTTTTTCCAAGTTCAAAAAATTCCAGGATTTTCCAGAATTCCTGGTTTTCCAAAGCCCTATTTCCACCCTTTTTTCTGGCAACTACTCCTTCCACATTTTTCAACCCACTTCAACCGTTCTACCGTCAAAACATTCCTCTTAATCAGGACAAAAAAGAAAATTGTTTTTCGAACTGGAAAAATTCCCAGAATTCCAGGTTTTCGGGGACATTTTTCCCATTCAAAATGAATTGGCCATTTTTTGCAAACTTCCACCATTTTCAAAATTTTTAACCGATTCAAACCATTCCACCTTCAACACAT